>NW_022196896.1:82423608-82439771 GCF_008632895.1 Mastomys coucha | reverse complement strand
GTTTCAATGTATCTGGTTTGATGTAGAGGTCCCTGATCCACTTGGACTTGAGCTTTGTACAAGGAGATAGGAATGAATCGATGTACAATTTCCTACATGCTAACTGCAAGCTGGTACAACCACTCTGGAAATCAGTATGGCGGTTCCTCCAGAAATTGGGCATAGTTCTACCAGAGGACCCAGCTATACCACTCCTGGGCATATACCCAGAAGATGCTCCAACATGTAATAAGGACACATGCTCCACAATGTTCATAGCAGCCTTATTTATAATAGCCAGAAACTGGAAACAACCCAGATGTCCCTCAACATAGGAATGGATGCAGAAATTGTGGTACATCTATACAATGGAGTACTACTCAGCTATTAAAAACAATGAATTTATGAAATTCTTAGGGAAATGGATAGATCTGGAGAATATCATCCTGAGTGAGGTAACCCAATCACAAAAGAACGCACATGGTATGCACTCTCTGATAAGTGATTATTAACCCAGAAGTTCGGAATACAAGAAGAACAAACACAAGAAAAAGGAAGACCAAAATGTGGACATTTCATTCCTTCTTAAAAGGGGGAACAAAATGCCCATGGAAGGAGTTGCAGAGACTAACTATGGAGTAGAGACTGAAGGAAGGACAAGCCAGCCTGATATAGCTATCTCCTGAGGGGCTCTGACAGTACCTGACTAATACAGATGTAGAGGCTCACAGCCATGCATTGAACTGAGTACAGGGTCCCCAATGAAGGATCTAGAGAAAGGACCAATGGAGCTGAAGGGTTTTCAGCCCCCTAGGACAAGCAACAATATGAACTAGTACCCTCAGAGCCCCAGGGACTCAACCACCAACCAAGGACTATACATGGTAGGACTGATTGTTCTGGAAGCCTGTGTATAGTAGAGGATTGCAAAATCAATCATTAATGGGAGGAGAGGTCCTTGGTCCTGTGAAGGTTCTGTGCCCCAGTGTAGGGAATGCCAGGGCCAATAAGTGGGAGAGGGTGGGGTGGCAAGCATGGGGAGGGGGTTTGTTCTTATTGTTTTTATTAGTTTGTTTGTTTGTTTCTGGGAGGGGAAACTGAGAAAAGAAAAATCATATGCCATGTAAATAAAGAAAATATCTAATAAAAAAAAGAAAAAATAACTTTGAGAATTCATCTTATCCCTGTCATATGCCTAAGATGAATTAAAACAAAACAAAAAAAACCTAAAAAACAAACAAAAAAAATTAACAAACGAATGCTGGCCAGTGTGTGAAGAAAGGAAAACCTTTATTTGCTATAGATGGGGATGGAAAATGCTGTAGCCACTCTGGAAATAAGTATGGAGATTCTATCATATGTTTAATACCACTCCCTCCCATGTGCCCAAAGGACTTATTCCATGGATACATGTCCACCAATGTCCATTGCCCTTCCCATCTCACATTCACAATAGCCCTGATATTGAAACAACCTACATGTTCTTCAACAGATAATGAATCATAGACACAACAGAACACTAGTTAGCTATAAAAGACAATGACAACATGAAATTTACAAGTAAATGGATAGCTCTAGAAAGATTACTCTGAGTGAGTTAATACAGACATATAGGACAAACGTGGTTTGTCCTTCTTGTCTGTGGTCCTAGCTTCAAATCTTCAGATGTGAGTATATAACTGAGAGAATCCTCAACGGGGGACATAAAAATAAACTATGAGGGAAGGGAGAGGGAGAAGCACTAGAGAGTGGAATAGAGAGATACAAATGATAGGAACAGGGAAAAAGGAAAAGGAGGAGGAACTTCAACTGGGAGAAGAGGGCTCAACACAGGAGAAAGAGGAAGAAAAATAACTCTTACTGGAGCTAAAGCAGCATAGTGAAAAGTTACAAGCAATACAACTGACACTATTTTCCCAATGTCTATAGTATCTAACAAAAACCTCAGTACTAAACAAGAGAAATTTACTTCCTAGTTGGTCAGTGGTGTTCTAGAGTCTTCCAAAGCAATATATAGGCCTTGACTGTTGTCTTTAATTGTCTCTAAGAAATTAAAGGATGTATCTATTACTGAAGACACAGTGAACTTCAGATACAGGCCTTCAAGGATTCAAACTAGATCTGATCTGAAAGCCTTCTCTAAGAACTGGTGTTCATAGTGTCAGAAAATACTATTTAATCTGCCAAGGGAGGGGTGACACTAATAGTTTTACCTTGCTGTGATGCCTCTGAACCACAACAATGGCTAGTATGGCAAGACAGCCTCCGGGGAAAATAGCTATACTGATAGCTTTATGGTAACTAACAGTTGTCTAATTAGACTTAATGTCTGCCAAACATGAGAGAAACCATGTGTGGTACTAGAAATCTACAAAAACATTTCTGAAGGAATATATACAAATAACCAGCAGAGAAATTGGGGGGGTGATATAATTAATTACCAGAAAATTTGAGGTTCAGACCATACTTAGCTATAACCTCATTCTATCTTTAATGATTATTACGAAGAAGACAAGATAGGAGCTGGGGAAGATGGCTATATGTGTAAAATCCTTGCTACACAAGCATAGAGACCTGAGTTTGGCTCTCCAGCACTGATATAAAAATCTCAGCATAGTGGCATGTATCTGTATACTCAGCACTGGGACAGAGGTAAAAGTAGATTCCTGGGGATAATGCACAGCCACTCTGAGTGAAATAGTGAGCTACAGATTCAGTGAGAAACTCTGTCTCAAAACATAAGGTGGAGAGCAACTGAAGAAGGACTCCATATCAAACTATGGCTTCCATGCATGCATAACCTCCAACACACACACACACACACACACACACACACACACACACACAAGCACACAAGCACATGCACCTGCATGCATACAGCATAGGGAGAGATTGAGAAATAACACAGGTAACAAGTACTGGGAAATAAAGGGAATATTTATACTGTGTAAACTTAAATCCAGACACACTGAATCGGATAGAAGAAAAAGTGAAGATTAGCCTTGAACTCATTGGCACAGGAGAAGACTTTTTAACAGAACACCGTTAGCACAGGCACTAAAATAAAGAATTAATAAATGGGACCTAATGAATCTGAAATTTTAAGTCGGCCTCATGGTTTTTAGGTACATTGGGGTATCTAGGGCTTCCTGTGGTGGGAGAACTGTATTCTGATGTTGTCAGAGTATATTGGCTTTTGTTGCTTATGGCCTTGTGCTTGCCTCATGCCATCTGGTTATCTCTGCTGCTAAGTGGCATGGCTGTCTCCTGTGTCTCTGGGTTGTTGCGGTTTTCCTGGAGACCTGTGGCCTTAGGAGGCCTTCAGACTGTGTGGTCTGTTGCCCTTGGTTCAGCAGAGGTCCTGGGAGGCTTTCAGTCTGTGAGGTCTCCTAAGGGGCAGACATGCTCATGATCTGTCCTGGCAGAAGGCCATATAATCTGATTTAAATATTATATAATGCATACATGTATTGAAACATCATATATGCCATAAATATGTTTAATTTATATATAATCATTATACTTTTTCATGGGCATTGAAACAAATTTTGGAGAAAAGGGGCTAAGGAGTAAAAGAAACATGAAATAGGATTTGGCAATGTACTTATGTTCTTATTTAATGTGGTTGTTATTAGAAAGACTTCTTTACATCTTTATGAGTCATAGATTAATATAATGTACTTACTGTGTTCAAGTATATAAAGGTAATAAAATAAACTAGTTTCATGTATTTAGAATTAACATATGAAATATAGAAAATTACAAAATATGTAGAATATCAAAAGATTTATGGAATTAAATCCAGCATAAAGTCCCCAAATCTCCACATTCTTTTTATAGACTAAAAATGGCAATATATCAAAATGACATTAATAGAGTGAAACAAGTGATATAAGTGAAATAAGTAGACACTGACAAGCATAAAGCACAAAAGTTCTTGTATTTTAAAATTCATAATATAAACAGACACACAGCATAATAATTGAAGAAGTATAAGTCTATAAATATGGCAAGCATAAGGACCACATGAAAAAGTCAGAGGTTACTACCCCTTATAATTTCAGCTCTATAAAGATGGAGACAGAGGATTACTGACAGCTTGACTGGGAGACCCTGTGTTGAAAGAAATGAAGGGAGGCAGGAAGGGAAGTAGGGAGGGAGAAAGGAAGGAAGGAAAGAAGGAAGGAAGGAAGGAAGGAAGGAAAGAAGGAAAGAAGGAAAGAACAATACAAGTCAGACAAGAACATTCCTGACTAGGGGCCCCTCAAAGGCATGGACACACACACACACACACACATGAATACACTCACATAGAGCCACATACATGTGAACCTGCACATATATAAATATACATGTGTTATCATACAATAGACACAACCAAAGACCACATAATAAGCAAATTATTTGACATTTCAAAAAAAAAGAAATTTTGAATGCCTAATGAAAAGGTGTTCAACATCATTAGTTTCCTGAGAATTTTAAGGCAAAATCCACAAAACCACAATAAAATATCATTTCAGGGTGACCAGGATGATGAGGTTTTAAAAAAAAGAAACCACAAGATCAGCATTACTGATTTTTCCTTTACCTCAGGCTCCAATAAGGTTTGGCACAGAACTGCTACTAATTCTGTCTTTGTTTATAATTTTGATATTTTGGTCATCAAGAATTTTTCATTACTTTTTATTTGAAAAGGTACTTACTGAAATATTGTATACCTGGATTTATTACCATTTAAATATACCATTAAATTTTGTGCCACAAAAGAGTACTACATTTTATTCAGCCTATTTCCAGCCTTTCTGACTGGGTTATTTTGGTGACTTGCCTGCTTTCTGTAGTTACTCCGGGTTACATGTTAATATCTGAAGATTTAGAGTTAAGAATCACAGATGAGAGAGATATGGCATTTGTCCTTCTGGATCGGGGTTACCTCAATAAGATATTTTCTAGTGGCATCCACTTAAGTGAATAGTTTATAGCTTCGTGTTTTGCATCTGAACAGAGTTCTACGGAGCACTTTTGTTCTGCATGCATCTGTTGTAGGAATATTTGGATTGCTTTCTCTTCCAGGCTACTGTGGATAAGGCAGCAGTGAGCGACGCTGAGCAACATCTCTGTACCACAGTCCGCTGAGCAACATCTCTGTACCACAGTCCGCTGAGCAACATCTCTGTACCACAGTCCGCTGAGCAACATCTCTGTACCACAGTCCGCTGAGCAACATCTCTGTACCACAGTCCGCTGAGCAACATCTCTGTACCACAGTCCGCTGAGCAACATCTCTGTACCACAGTCCGCTGAGCAACATCTCTGTACCACAGTCCGCTGAGCAACATCTCTGTACCACAGTCTGCTGAGCAACATCTCTGTACCACAGTCTAGAGTCCGCCATGCATATGTCAAGGTGGGTGTAGTTGGCTCATAGGTCAAATTTATTTGTACCCTTTTGAGAATTCTCCCACTGACTTCCAGAGTGATTGCACAAATCTGCATTCTCATCAACAGTAAATGAGGGTGCTCTTTTCCGACAGCCTTACCAGGATTTTTGGTCAGCAGTTTTGTTAACCTGACCATTCGAGAGCATGAGATAAAACTCCAAAGCTGTTTTCATTTATATTTTCCCTAATTGCTAAAGATGATGAGCACTTTTTGAGATATTTCTTATCCATTAGTGCTTCTTTTATTGACAAGTCCTTGACTAGTTTTTGAGTTATTCAGATCTTCTGGATATTTAACTCTGTCAGCTGCACAGCTAGAACAGTGTCTCTCCCATTCTGCAGGTTTCTTCTTCAGTAGATTAATTGTTTTTATCTGTAAAGAACCCTCTTTAGTTTTATGAGGAGACTATCAGTTATTGGACTTGATTCCTGAACAAATCCTGTCCTACTCAGAAGCATGAGAGGCTTAATAAGGATATTTAGAAAAACCTTAGGGTCTCATAGTATTTTATGTTCAGCTAATATAATGTGATTATATTTATATGTATATATATGTACATATATATATTATAATAATGTCTGTTGTGAGATGTTCTTTCCTAGAAATGATAGGGAAGCTGTACCCAAGATATCTCAAGAATACGTCTGCTTAAATAAGACCCAAACAATGGCAAAACCAATAGACATGCTATCATAAAAGGGGGGATCTAACAGGGTCCCATCCTAGACAAGGAGACTACAGGCAATGAATGACTGCTAAGAGAGGTAGAACTTTCCCATGAGTACCATAGCTTGTTATCCAAAATTAAGTGATCAATTTTATAATCATATACATATGAGCAGTACTAAATAGAGTGAGTGTTTATATTTATGTATACACACACCACACACACACACACACACACACACACATCTTCTTGTGGCAGACTATATTAAGATCATGGAAGAAAGAACCACTTATCTATGCCGGCTTGCCCTTAATTCTTGCTGGCAAGACCATTCTTTCACTGGCAATACAGCCTACATCTTCAGGATTCCAGAATCTACTGTGGATCAGCTGAGACATCCAGTCTTGGGGATGAAGCAAATGCTGTATTCTGAGACTTTCTATTGGTAGACAGCCATTGTTGGACCAGCTGCACCACAGCCTGTAAGCCACTCTAATAAATCTCATATATATATATATATGTATATATATACATATATATATATGTATATATATACATATATATACATGTATATATATGTATATATGTACATATTAATATATTCATTCTGTTAATTCTTTTTCTCTGAAGAAAGCTGACAAGCATAGCCATTGACAAAATAAAAAAAAACAACTCTTTCTAAAAATAAAACTTAATCAAGAAAGGAATGTCACATAAGCTCTTTACATTAACAAAGCATGTCCATGATTATTTAAAAAACGAAGACAATAACATGGGAAACTAAAATAATGCTTTGATAAGAGAGGAACAGTCAAAGCAGGAGACATCAATTAAATAATCAAACAGTAAAACACCCTCCTTAGGGAGCCGTAGAGCAAGGAGGAAGGAAGAAGTGTGCCCAATACAGACAAATGTGGAAACCTTAAAGTAATCCTTGGATTCAAAGGAAAACAAAAATGTAATATAGTTATAGAAAATATATTCACTGTGTCTAGAGAGATAAAGTATGTTTCTTCTTAATAGGACAACACATTGCACTATGGGTATTGATCCTCTGAATTTTAAACTCATTTTGAAATCCTGGGAGAAACTTTGTTGCCACAATTATATATATATATATATATATATATATATATATATATATATATATGATTTCTTCATTTCCCTTCCTAAGATATTTTTATTTCTCACGTACTATAAGACATTTGGGTGTATGGATTTGATTTTATGCCTTTGTCTAGTTTAGTATCAGGCTATGACTACCTCTAATAACGAGTTACAAAAATTACTTTCATTTTAACTTTCTGGAAGACTTACACAAAAATATTATTTTCTCTTTAAAAACTTGGTAGGATTTACCAGTAAGTCATCCAGGCCTAGAATCATGTGAATCAGGGTGTCATTAGCTACAAGCTGAGTTTCATTAATAGCTATAGATGACATTACATTTCTTTTTTTTTTTTTAATTTTTTAATTTTTAATTCTTTTATTTATTTTTATTTTTATTTATTTATTACATTTTTATTTTTTATTACATTTCTTTTGAGTGAGTTTTGGTTTTCTGTGGCTTTCATTAATTGTTTTTTATTTCATCCAAGTTGCCTAATGATTAGTGTAGTGCTATCTGTTACTAATGATTAGCATATTGTTATCTGTTAATAACATAGCGTTCTCTATGTGTTAATCACATAGGGTTCTCTGTTACTAACATTTGTCATCTGAGTTTTCATTATCTTGGTTCTTAAATAATTTTAGAGGTTTACCACTTTCATAGATTTTGGAGCACTAGATTTTAGACTCATTGATTTTTGTTTTCTATTGACTTTTCATTTGGGTTTCAGAGCTTTTGAGTCAGGTATTTATTATTCCCTGTCTTCTGCTTAGGTGGGACTTCATTTATGCTATATACTTTTTAAGTTTTTGTGAAGTGGAAAGCCAAGAAATAGCATGATCTTCAATTTATAAAAACATTTTGTACAAAAATGTTTCCCTTAACACCGTTTTACTCTGGGATATTTTTATTTTCACAAAGTGCAAAATAATTTCTCATTTTCCTTATTAAGAGAGCTATATATCATATACCAACAGTCTATGTAGAAATGTGTTAGTTTCCAAATATTTGCGAGCTTTTAAAGTTTATCCTACTACTGGCCTTTAATTCTTAGTTCTCAGAAAACAGGCATCAAATGATTTGAATCAGTTTAAACTTAACAAGACTTGATATGTGGCCCATAACAGGATCAATTTCAATCAGTATCTGTGCCTCTGGAAATAATGTGCATGGTTGACAGTGCACAGAGTTACTTCATCTTCGTTTTCCTTTAGTTTGGTTTAAACTTAAGCTGAGGGGACACCCTTTTCCTCCCCTTTGTTTCACTCTATCCCTCTTATACTGAGCTGTTAAGTTCCTCATTTGAAATCTGTTAGGTCTGGTGTTTCAAGTCTAACCTTAATAAACTACAGGATGAGAAACATTTGCAAGGTGTGTGTTCAGACTCCTGTCTTCCTGCATAAGGGAATTTCTAAATTTTTGAAAATCTGGGCCTAAAGAGCATGCCTGTAGAACTAGAATTTTTGTACCCATTTCAGGGGAGGTCAGTTGGGCTTAGTGACCAAGAGGTGAAGAGGTGGAAAGGGTAAGAAGTGCTATTGTGCTCTCAAAGGCTAAGGCTGCACATTTTGAGGCATGTCTTAAAACTAGCAACTATTATAAGGCAGAGCAGACACCAAAGTATGGTGAAGAGCATGGTATGCCTCCTTATCACACAGTTTGGTTGAAGGGATGACCATATACCCTACTAGAGCTAATGAATAAGGAAAATGCCAGAAAGCCATGAGTTGCTTCCTACTGACCCTGAGAGGTCCTGTCACAGAAATTAATAAAACGGCATAAACATTTAAACAGGAGACAAGAGTCCAAATTTATAACCTTCATTTCAAAACTGTATGCACTACTGTTTCCAGCAATGTCTGAGCTGGGCTGTCCTTATATCATTTAATGTTTCCAATTAAATTGCTTCAGACTCTATGCTCAACGATGGCAATCCAAAAGAGTCCTAATTTATAATGTTCTACAAAAAATTTTTTCAACTTTCTCAACACAAAACTATTCTGAATGGAAAAGAGAGCAAATACATGTTAAGATAAATATTGCTAGATTGAATAATGTTAAAGAAAAAATAAGGTAATGGAAATTCAAAACCACATAATAGGAAGCCTAAGGCAAAGACCACTAAAATATGCTAAGTGTCAGCTTTCCCAGTCAGCAGGAAATACACCAATAAGAAGATGGCAGGGTTAACACCTGACCACCTTGCAAGGTTGGTAATATGGAGGTCTATTACACCAATAAGAAGATGGCAGGGTTAACACCTGACCACCTTGCAAGGTTGATAGTATGGAGGTCTGTGGTTACAAATGGAGAATAGACCTAAGCCAGAGTATAAATTGTCAGTAAACCCAATGGACAATATTTGAGAAAAAAGTAAGTTTGTCTGTAAGATATCAAGGGGAAACTTAGCAAAGTAAAGCCAAAAACAGCGTACAGGTGAATTAGGTCTGGAGAACCAATTGTTTTATATATATTTTTTGTGATCAAGATAAAGACCTGATGGCTAGAACACAATAATTAGAAGAAGATGCTATATGACCAAATAATATGTCTTTAAATATTCTCAAGGTAAAGTACAAAGACTAGTCATTCATTGGGTTGCAGTTTCCAATATTGAACCAATGATTCACATCTCAGCTCTTACATTTAAACTTTTCATTATAGGCCAAGACAAAACATGATGGTTATTTATAAATTTCTTCACAGAATAGCATACACTATGGGAAGAGGAGTTAGAGAGAATATACTGACTACTTTCCCCTTACCCACATCCCACAAGATCTACAAAGGACTCAATACACATCCATTCATAAAAAAATGTTATACACAAAAAAATTAGGCTGATGCCTAAACCACACAATGATCCAACCAAGAAAGAGACCAATTTCCTTTATGAATATCGATGCAAAACTACTCAATAA
This sequence comes from Mastomys coucha, assembly GCF_008632895.1. Classification (NCBI taxonomy): domain Eukaryota; kingdom Metazoa; phylum Chordata; class Mammalia; order Rodentia; family Muridae; genus Mastomys; species Mastomys coucha. The sequence continues at coordinate 82,429,651 of NW_022196896.1, read as the reverse complement.
CATTCTCATAAACAGAAGCCAAAAAACACATCATCAGTATGGCATGCAGGCAGACTACTCTTACACCATCCCTAAATGTTTTTAACAATCCACAGATCCTTGAAGAAGTTGCACAACAATCATGACTGCTTGCTACCTCACCACAGCCCCCAACTCTCAAAAGTGTGGCTTAACCATGACTGTGGATCTTTGCCTGTAATTATTCCTGTCTGAGACAGATAAGGAACCTTTCCCTGACTTTTCATTAGAGGGACTGTTTTGAATGAAGTAAAAAGGTCAAAACTGTGATTTCTGCAAACACAATCTGCGTGCATGAAGACAGTGGGAATAATACACTTTATGAGATGTTTGGAGATGCCATAGCTTCCCTGCCTAGTATTGCAACATGGGCATAATACTATGCTATATCCCTTCTTGCCTCCTTTTGATATCCATCTAAAGTTGAATAGGCTGATATAGTAAACTGAAGAAGTAATGGAAGAGATCAGGGCAGGACTCTGGTGGTATAGACATGAGAATGGCTGCAACACAGTTGAAGAAGTGGACAGCATTACCTATAAATTAAGCAGGGAATCAAGAGAAGGTGGGTAGCAGAAGAGACAGACTTAGCTAGAGTCGTGGCAACAGCCATTAATAGAAATAACTAATGGAACAATAGCAAAGGCTGGTGGCACATGAGGTTTGTAGCTAGCAGTGGCAGCCATTACAGCAACCATAGCAATGAGAAGCCATATTATGTTTGGGTGTATAATCATTGTGGGGGTGGGTAGGGGAGTAAAGAAACAGTAAGGAAGTCCAGAACACTTAAATTTTAAAAAAAAGTAGAAGGCTGCTAATTGCTGAACAGGTTGTAGAGAGGGATGTCAGGAATTAAGGGCTAGGAGAGTCTCAGACATCGAAGCCCAAGAGCTGTAAGAGAAGCCATCCTCAATGGCTGGGGGAATACCAACATATAGACCTGGTGATAGAAATGCTAGCCAATAGCAAGGGCTAGGAATCCCAATTTTCCTAGTCAACACTAAAGTCATAAGGCTGGTTACTGTGTAGCTAAGGGTCCCAGTTTGCCAGTGTTGTACAAGACCTTTTACAGTGTTGCCTGCCACAGGATAAGGGTCACCCTGCTGTTCTAGGCTGTCTCCCCATGCTGTTCGCTGATGGTTGAAGTCAAGTGTTATAAAAGCTGCTAAGGACCTGAGCTAGAACAGTTTCTTCTCACCCACCTGTGACCTTGTTTTGATAGAGCAAAGGGATCCTGGCCAGCCGTCTAGTACTAGAAGCACTGTCCTCATTTTGAGGCCACTCCCAGGAACTCAGCCTTCCGGTCTGCTCCTTCATGTGGGAGCAGAAGCAGCTGAAGGGGAAGCAGCAATGGCAAGGCTCAGAACACACCCACACAATTGCTTCCCTGCTCCTGAACATCAGCTGTTGAGCGGGGGAATGAAGCCAGAATTATCACCAGCTGTTTCCCAAGCTGTTTTGGCAGCAATTCATAAAAGAATAGACTCCCCAGGCATATTCTTGAGTAATGTTACCAAAGCAGAAGTTCTGTCTCCAGAAATATACAATAAAGAAAAGAGACAAATGGGCTCAACTTTTTACCTTCCAATCTGCATACCAGTCTTCGTACGCTCTACCAAACCCCTAATCTAGGATTTATGTTAGTTACCAACACTTGAACTTCCCTCTTCTGCTTTCTCTATGAATTTTTGTGCCACCTCCTTATTATTAACTAAATCCAAATAGAACTGGTTTTGACATGTCATGCTGGATCTAGGAGCAAGGAGTCGGACAATTAAACCAGCTGGGGTTTTTTCCATTGTAGCTTCGGTTAATTACTACACCATAATTTACTTTGAAATTTATCAGAGAGTAGTTCTCCTAAACAGTAAACCATAGATCAGATTGCAGCATTACATATTCCCTAAAATTGGTTCCCTATATGTAGCTTAGAGAAAATAAGAGAGGAGATACAGCCTCTAATACAAATGATGGTTCAAGCTTCTAACTAGAGCCACTGAAAACAAGACATGGTATTGATGATTACATTTTAACTATGTGCACACATCCACATACATTGTTACCCATATTGTACCTCAGTATTTCTACAGACTTGGTAGGAAGTCCTTTAAGACCATAGCAATCAATACGTAAAATAATTATTGTTCATTGTATAGACTATTAATTCATTTAGAAACATGTCTCTTGGTCTCTTATAACAAAGAATATTTGGAAATAAGCTGTGTTGAGCGAACATTTTTATAGCGAGGAAGAAAGTCGAGTAAAATTTCCATACCAAAAGTTTATTGAGAAGTCAGAGCTAAGGGAAATGTTACTTACTCTCATTTTCCTTTGAGGGTTTTTCCAAAAACACTCAAGATATCTCACATGTTTCAGTGCATGACTGCTTTCTTGCCAAATCTAACTTGAAATATTATATTCTAAATATACATGTCACATAATCATGAATATCCTTTCCTTACTTGAATGAGGTCTGGCCAAACATTTTCCTGGCAGTTGTTATAACTATAAGAATGCACTAGGATATCATGAAGCCAGCCAAAAAATTAGTAGGCTAACTGCCATGTAAGAATATGCAGATATTTATTTGATCAATATTAACAGGTTTTATGAGATAGTCAGTATACCATAGACATTGATTTTTTAGTATTTTCAACGTTCTTACTGATTGAAAAAGAAAGAAAACTTCAGTCTGGCAAAGTACCACTATAAAGTTAATTAACCTCTTTATTTTATCTAATGAGGAGGAAGAAATCTCAACATGTAAAAATAAAAAGGAAAAATACATTCATTCTCAGTAGCAACAAATTAGGGTTTCATTAAACAAACAAAAAATATTTGTTCTCCTCTGACTATCTCACTTACCTCAGGATGTTGATGCTCGTCACGGGAATGCCTTTTACTCCTGTTAGGTACCTTATAGCACAGCTATGACCTCCACTATAAGGCTCAATAGACTCTCCATGAACTCACATCCTTCCCTTGCTCTCAAGAAAGACAGAAAGAGTTAAGTCTATGCATGGTGTAGCAGTGGGCTACATTTTTTCTTTTGTAAGCTGCCATTTATCAGACTGAGAAAACTGCCTCGTTTTTTTTTCTTAGAATTTTTCCCTCATCATGAATGGATATTAAATTTTGTCAGAAGATTTTTTCTGCATCAACTGAAATGATCATATGTTTCTCTTCTTTCAGTCTGTCAGCAGAGTGAATTCAGCAGATTGTGTTGATTCGTTTTCAAAAGTTAATACAGTCTTGTATATTTAGGGTAAGCCCTACCTGGCCATGTATTATATGTTGTTGAGTCTGGCTTAGTAGTTTCCATTGGTATTCACGGGGATACTGGCCTATGGTTTCCTTTTGACACAGGTGTCTCTTTAGCTTGGATATTAGGGTAAAGCTTGTCTTGTGGAATCATGTGGAAGCTGTTTTCACTTTGTATTAGCAAAATTCAGCTGCCAGATAAGGTACATAAACTGTGGGTAAGATTACAATCCTGCTGAGCCTTAAGCTTGGGGCACTACAAAGATTTTATCAAGGGGTTTGCCAAGGCTCGTCCCCTATCCATCCTTCTCTGCTTTTCTACTTTTGTGGTAATTGTTTCTATATTGTCTCTGCTGCTCTACTCTTTTCTCTTCATCAGCTTCCCCCTTCCCATTCTTTGCAACCCTTCCATAAAGGATAAGCATTCTTACTAGAATTCTTCATAGAATTCACCTTAGGCTTGATTGACTAATGGGCTATATACCTTCCCAAGTTCTGGTCAAGAGTTATTTGCTCTACAACTGAGGCTTGACTCTATTCAATATCTGCTATGTTATAAGCTCTCTCCATTTCATTATGGAACACAAATCATTCACAGCCTAGGTAAACTTCAGGGACTATGTGATGTTTTAGCTTCAGTGTGTAAGGTTCCCATAAGCCTGGATATTTGAACACGTGTTCTTCAGCAACTGGCAATGTATTGAAATGCAACAGAACCTTGACATACTAGAGCCTTATTACAGGACGTATGTCACTAGAGTCAAGCTGAAGCCTCAGGGACTATCCCAACTTCCTGGGTGTTCTGTCTGCTTCCTGACTCTTCTGTGATCAGCCAGCCTCCTCCCACTTTAGTTATGCTTTCCTCACCATGATAGTATGTACTCTGGAACTTTAAGTTAGAATAAGCCCTTCATTCCTTGCATTACTTCTTCCCAGATATATTGTCACAATTGTGAGGAAAGTAATTAATACACACTCAGATTTCTGGGCAGCTCTTTTTCTAGTCCAAAGTTGTTTCTTCATATCTGTGTCTTGGTAAATGCTCATTAAAGTCTACATTTCCTTCTATCAAGCTCCTCTGCATGTTGCTCTCATAAGCCCAGTACCCTGCCTCAGGTCTAGCCATTGTGGTCAGACCTAACTCAATCTTCACAATATACAGAGAATATTGGATTTTATGGGGTTCCTCCTGTACTCATACAGTCAGCAGGCATTTAGTATAGTGTCTGCTGAAGTCCACTATTGAGTGTGCTGACCTCCAGTCACCTTATACAGCAATTCTAGAAGCATGATTTTTAAAACACTATCCATACAATCTCAATGCTTATTTGAAACTTGTTCAATTGGACAGTGTATTGATTTTAAAATAATATTATATTAATGTACTCAAAGTTTGACTAAAAGCTAATTTCATTGTGTCAAAAAGTATTAGAAGAAATTACAAATAAAGTGCACATTAGTGAATGTGTAGAAGCCAGCTATCAAATGATAATAACCATGCTCGTTTTCCTAGGAAAAATATTAGTTTTAATAATTATCTTTCCTTAAATTCAAATGAGAAGTGGACATAACAAAGGTCTTTGAGTACGTTAACATTTACATGGAGCTTAGATGTCCAGCTTTTAATGTTGAACAAGTTTTATAACTAATGAGATGCAAGAATCGTTTAGTTACTAATTATAATTATTTACATTGTTAGGTAATGAATTAGATAATTAAATAATTGATCTCACTTTAATTTTTTATTTTTATAAATATTGATCTTGGCGAAAAATTTCCTATCTTTTACTGAACTAATGAATAAAAGATACTAACCTTTACACAATTTCAATGGCACATTTGGAACAGCATTTTCAAGGTCACTAAATGTACAAATTTTTTTGTGTCTAAGATCAATGCTACTGAGAATCATGTCAAATTTATTGTAATGTGTCAGCTTAATGTTGTGGAATATTTGAATAAATAGGACAAATTGAATACTAGGCTGCGAAAAACTAGGTTTCACTTGCTCTAACTTGACGTGTATTATGAAAGAACACCATTCCACTCTTGCTACTGGGAGGAGAATCTCTACGAAAGTGAATTGATATTTATCTTTAGAACATAAAGTTGAAAAGAAATCAGTGTATAATAGTTCCCATATGGAAGAGATGGCATTAAGTGTCATATGTAAATTGCATATAATATTATTCTTATTTGCATTTATTTCACAATAGTTAGGCATTAATTTTCTCAAAATGATAACTAACATTCTTTTTATGTTCAGTGAAATTCCTTATGAAGCCTGCTCTTCATGGAGAGAACTTTGTGAGTTTCATTCTCTCTCTCTCTTTTTATTTTTTACCATCTTTCATTATCTGTGCTGTATTGCAAGTGCATTATCATCTGGCGAATACCCCATCAATTAACAAGTTTAACAGTACCTAGATTACAGGAAGGCAATTTAACCTACAGAGAAAATTTAACTTGTATATACTGCAGGCATTAGATCATCTAGGAATCATTAGCAGATCCTTGGAGTTTGGTTGGTAGTACGCATTATAAATGTATAGTGCCTCACACATGAACCTGTAGGTTTAATCAAGAGCAAGATGAATTTCTTACCAGAACATAGGCTCATGAACCCTCCTGAAATTTCAACCCTGGGGCCTAAATATGTTTTCTGGTTGATTGCAAGTCAATGAGACATTAAATGTTATTGACGACAATATAGTAGCCAGAATAACTCTCACACGATGCTCCTTTTTTTTTTTTTTTTTTTTTT
>NW_022196896.1:82398239-82414818 GCF_008632895.1 Mastomys coucha | reverse complement strand
GGGGCCTGTTCCTCCAAGGTAGCTGTTCTGATCTCAGAAACTCACCCAAGAGAGAATGGTGGATCCTGTCCGGGTCTCTGGCTTAATGTGCTCTCTGGAGGTAGGCCCTCTACTTGCAGGGAAGGAGCAGAGGAGGACGCTGAACCCCCTCTGTCACTCGGAAGCTGAGAGGATCGTGTCCCTGCCACCCTGAGGCTCCCCTGGGAGTAGTGGGGCCTGTGGCTCCCGGCTGGCTGCTCAGGTCTCAGAAACTCACCCGAGAGAAAATGGCGGATCCCGCCGGGGTTTCTGGCCTAAGGCGCCTCCGGGCTGGCTGCTCCAGTCTCAGAACCTCACCTGAGAGAAAATGGTGGATGCCGCCTGGGTCTCTGGCCTAAGGTGCTCTCTGGAGGCAGGCCCTCCACTTGCAGGGAAGGGGCAGAGGAGGATGCTGAACCTCCCCTGTCACTCGGAAGCTGAGAGGATTGTGTCCCTGCAGCCCTGCGGCTCCCTTGGGAGTCGTGGGGCTTGTGGCTCCCTGCTGGCTGCTCAGGTCTCAGAAACTCACCCGAGAGAAAATGGCGAATCCCGCCCGGGTCTCTGGCCTAAGGTGCCTCAGGACTGGCTGCTCCAGTCTCAGAACCTCACCCGAGAGAAAATGGTCACGATGCTCCTTTTTATCTACTTATAGAATTCACTATCCAACATTATTTCACTTTTTATTCATCTCATATGTTGGCCACCTATATGATACTCAATATGCTCTTATGATTAATATTCTTTCCCACACCACTCCTGTGAGGATCGTTCTGATGTCTGCTCACAATCTTTTAACTTAGATGCAGTTTGATGGTGCCTGGTGAAAAAGATGTTCACAGGAAACTCTCATGCCCATTTGTAATTAGAAAATCCAGGAAACACCATTTGACCAATCAAAGAAGAGAAGTAAAGAAGTGTATAAATCAGTCTTCTTTTCTTCCCTAGGGATGGTGACAGAAATGCACTTTCTATATCATGAGGTGAGTCAGTAAACTCAGATACAGTGATGCTGATACACATGACTTAAGGCAGGAGATAAAGATGCAGAATTAAAACTGCTGAAAAGCTTTAAGGGGTGTTATAAATTTCATTGTTATGCATATTGTATACTCATAGTCCTTTTTTCCAAACACCAAATACATGCCTGTGCTGGAAGAATCAATTGATTTCTTTTTATCTTAAGATGTTCAAAGTAACATTTGTGGTCCAAGGTGCTAATGCCTCCTGACTATAAAATAGTATGACAGCAACAAACACAAAGACCTAAGGGAATAAATCCTGATGACAATCTTGATTAGGGCTTTGTTTCTCCACACTTCTGTTGCTTAGTTGACCCAGCCTTCGTATTTCATTAAGGCAGCCATAGTGTCTGGAAGACTGGGAGAGCCCTCTTCCCTTCACTACTAGCACTCGAGGAAACATATCCTGTGGGCTAGATAGTACTGCTTGTCTGTGAAACACAGTTTTTCCCCTGCTGCATGCCTTTGCATGTTATGTCATCAACCTTCCCTTCATTTTCTCCCATCTACAAATCTACCTTATTTCCAAAAACTTCTGTACTGCTGGTAAGACTAAAACATCTGTGGATCATATCAGGACATTGTTTAATAACTATTAAAATTTCTAAGTGGATCCCAATTCATTGCCAGGAAATTAGTAAAGAAATAAAAAAATCAAGATATAAGGAAGTTCATTAATACACTTGAAGCAAGCTGCAGCATATGTTGAGATTGTATATGTGCTGTGAGTGTAGAAGGTGATAGTGGGGGTGGAGGTGATGGGGTGGTGATGGGAGGTAATGATGGTAGTGGAAGGGTGATGGTGGGGGTAGGGGTGATGGTGTTAGCAGTACTTTTAAAAGAAAATGTCCCTAGTTGGCTCAATTATATGAAGGTTTGGTCATCAGTTGGTGGTATTATGTAAGTTTATCAGGTGTGGCTTTATTAAAGGGAGTATTTCATAGGGTGCAGGCTTTGAGGTTTCAAACCCATATGCCACATATCTCCACAATCTCCACAATTCTCCACAATTCTCGACATATCTTATTCGCTCTCTCTATTTGGTCTCTTGGCTCAAGATATGAGCCCTCTCTTTCCTTGTCCTTTCAGCATGCCATATTCCACTCACAGACTCTAACCTCTGGAATCATAAGCCCAAATAAACTTTTCTGTAAGTTGCTTTGGTTATGAGATATAACGACAGCAATATTAAAGTAAATATGTGTTCACATGATGTATATATATGTATACATATTCACATATATATACATTTGTACATTTATACATATATGTATGTGAATATGTATACATATATATAATATCTTTACATATATGTATTTACATATATATTTACATATATATGTATACATATTCACATACGTATCATTCGTGAGAATACATGTTATCAATCATTTGATTTTACATGTTTCTGGAAAATCCAGTGATTAGAGAAGACTTGTTGTTTGATTCACTTTTGTCTTGTTGTCATTCTCTATGGTGTTAATTTTGAATATATAGTTATTACTTCTTTAAAAAGTAGTTTTTATATAATGAAATATTGTGTGTGTGTGTGTATGTGTGTGTGCAATTATGTATGTATTTAAATTTTTCCCATCCTTCTCGTCTAACATTATGCATGTTTTTTGCAGTGCAGGATATCAAACACAAGGCCTCATGCAAGTCACTCACTCTATTTAAACACAAATAAAACAAGATCTATATAAAGTCTATAAAGGCCTCAATGTACAGGAAATGACATATATAAGTCTCCTGATTATCATTTAATAAGACCAGCTAATGCTTATGTTCATGTGACCAAATGCAACGACCCCATCCGGGAACGATCCAGGAACGACTCTAGGGTGTTCCCGGATGCCCCTAAGCATTCTTTATTCCTGTGTCTAAAGCACCCATGCAAAAGTCTTTTTTTTTTTTTTTGCCTATTTTAGAATTTATTATAAATGAAAATAATTCTGTGTGTGTGAATTTGGGAACTAATATAATTTGTGAGCCTTGTCTACATTTCTAGTACTTCTTTATCAGTGTAAGTGATGATGGTCCCTTTCTTTTATAATCGTGGTCTGTTCAAAGATTCGCACGTCAGAGGAAGACTGAGCAGTTTACAGTTTAGCTGAATTATGAACGAATCACTGAGCAGTTTACAGTTTGGCTGCATTATGAACGAATCACTGAGCAGTTTACAGTTTAGCTGCATTACGAACAGATCACTGAATCTTGGATACAGCTTTCTAAGTAGATACATTTCTGCTGTTCTCATTTGTAATCATACAAGAACAGAATGCTAAGTGAAAAGATAGTTGTGTGGCATCATCAAAAGCATCACCAGTTCTGGTCCCCACATCATGTGCACCATCTTATGTTCCTACTAACTACACATAAAGTTCTACTGTCTCTTCATCCTTGTCAACATATGGTGTTATTGGTCATTTTAACTTCAACTTTTTGTAAAATGAATTATTTTTATTATAAGTGTAACCAGTGAATTAATCCAAGGGCTGTATTTCTTCACCCTACTTCCTAATAACCATACAGAGGAACCAAGATTTATTTCAAACTTCATGTCAATATCTGGGTATTTAAATAATCTATCTTAATTGCCTATGATCTGACTACTTCCCAGTTCCACCTTCATGATACTTGCAGTTTAATAATGTTCTAGCTTTCTCAGTTTTAGATGTTTCTTCCCATGGTATCTTCTTGGACCTACCCCTCCTCATGGCAATCTGGATCCCCCTCAACTCCTTCCTGCCCTATTTTCTCTTCTGCTCAGCCATTGGTAATCAGAATTTATAGACAAGGCAGAGAATAAATGGTAAGGATTATTTACACAAACTCAGGACAGGAGCTTCTAAGATTACACATAACAAAACCATGTGCAGAATAAAAACAGACAGTGGAATAGAGAAATCAACGTGTGAAATAATACAAAGGCAAACTTTGCACAGTGTACAAAAACATATATATTCTTAAATGTGACCATTTAAATCCACATAACTGTGCTTGTTTCCAGAAGAGGACTACCTCTTCCACTTGCAGTTTTCCTCAGTTTCCCATAGTTCTTTGTTTTGTATTGACACCTAGTGGACTTTTCTCTGTCCATTTCTGCACATCCATTAAGTGTCATCCTTGTTCAGCTCACATTTTGGCAGTCAAGTTGGTGAGCATTTATGACTAGGCTTTTTTGTTTGTTTGTTTGTTTGATTGGTTGGTTGGTTAGTTGTTTTTTTTTTCTGACATTATTAGGATACACAATCTCAGAGAAGACCCTTCTGAAACACAGGCTCTTACAATCTTTCTCCCACATCTTCTGAAATGTTCTCTGAACCTTGTCATCAGCGATATCTTGTAGAAGTGTCTTTTGGGACTGAGCTCCTCTGCATTTTGATAGGTTATGGTTTTCTGTAGTGGTCTTCTTCTGTTGCAAAAAGATGTTTCCTTGATGAGGGCTGATGACTACCTTTATCTGTGGGTTTAAGGAAAAATGTTTATAGATTGTTGTAAGAAATTATGCTAGTTTGGCGAATTAGTGGTTGTAATTCTCCTCCAGTAACCATGACTTCGCTGTCCCTGTGTAGTTGCAGTTGTTTCTAAGGTCCTTTTTCCTTATTAAGCTCACCAGATCATGGAATGTCAGTCTTTCTTACTTTTATTTATACTTGATAGTATTTAATAAATGCAATTCCTCTGGTTGGGTTTTATATTACTTAATTTCTGTGCTATATTACTTCTTGTTTCTCCAGTGAACTTATAATACATTGAGAGAAGGAAGTCTTGTGTACTCCTCTGTGTGCCCCACAGCAGCTAACTTGGACAGGTTCGATGTTAGAATGGAAAACTGTGTACTCTCATCATAATATTTCCACAAAATAGAAACTTAGATTAGTAAACTATTTATAAATGAATTAAAATCACCTACACCAATACAGAAAATACACATTAAATATGATATTGAATAAAAGGGGGAAAGGATGTGTAATATTGCTCATGTTCTGTTAATTACAAAAATGGCTTTACTCATGTGTGGAAATCTAAAAGATAGTTTTCTGCATAAAAAGTCTTCTAGGGCCTAGAGGCAAGGCTAAGGATACTGCATATTAGACTTGTGGCTATGCTAAAGTAGTAACTTCACTTTGTGCCTTTTATTAATTATTAAAATTGAGACAGTCACTTCTATTTGTATTTATATTCAATATATTTTTATAAATTTAATTTCTTATATCTCTGGCTATCCTCAATATTTGCATAGTAATAAAAATGTTGTGTAACAAACTGTTGCTGACAAGTCATTTTATGCTGATATGATGTATTCCCTCAACTGTTATTGCAACATTTATTTGCTAAAAGATAAAATTCATCTTTATATTAATTAATATATATGAAATAGTTTTTCAGAAAGATAACATCAACTTAAAGGTGAAAATAGAGCATAATAAAAATCTATGTTTAAAAATAACTTTTATTGAGTTTGTTCTTTGACAATTTCATATATGTAGAAATATATTCTGATTATTATAATCCTACTCCTATCCTTTTTAAATTCTGCTGCCTAAAGATTACCTTCCATTTTTTTTTTTGTTTTGTTGTTATATAAATATCCTGTTTATTGTTGAGCATTCACTCATCTCTTATTCTCAGGATCTTGGGCAGCCATGTGTCACTCCATTCACTGCTATCCACTGAATAGCAAAGGCTTCTCTAATGAGTAGCATTTGTAAGAAAATTTATCTTACTAATAGGATGTGATATTCTAAGTCTTCAATGTGATACCATTCCTGAAAACCTACATCTAGTATAATTAAAACACTAAGACTGAAATCTGATTTCCAATCACCAAATTAGACGTGGTGAGAATACATTGTCTCCTAATATTTTCAATGATTGCCTTCAATGTCAAACTTTGCCACATTCTTTAGCTACCTTTGGTTTTCTTAGTCATATAAGAACTGTCAGGATGCTAAGAAACATGGAAGTAAAACAACAAGTAGAAAATAGTATACATTATCTGTGAAAAAGTCATGTACACTGCTGGGATAGCCATCTCTATAACAAATGAATCAATCCCTGAAGCGTTCATCTTCTGGAAGAGGTAAAAAAAAAAAACAAAATGAAGTTTCATAACATAGAGCAGAGTCAAACAGAATCCTATCACAGAGATACCTCATCTTTGATGTTAATACACATGGTATTTGAAAATACCTCCCATTTGCTGGCGTACCATCAATAGATGTCCAATTATGCTTTTCACTGTTTATCATTTGTCCTCTTTTCTACCCAACCATTAACAAAGGCCTCGTGGTTTCCACTGTTTAGTCTCTTGTCCTGACGGGAAGCAAGATCTGAAGCTTCAGGGCAGGTTTTCTGCAACGCCCTTTACTTAGTCCTATGTTCAAATTATAGTGTGTGGTTTTAAAAACATCTTCAAATGTTCGTCGTTATTCAAATATATGTTATCTTTAGCCAGAGAAAATTTGAGGAAATACATTAAAGAGTATGTTTTCAACATCTTTACAAAGAAAAAGGAAGATAATCTGCTTACAATTCAGTATTTTCTCAAATTGAATAATTACGTAAGACTGGATGCCTTAATATTGATAGTTCATTTTCCTGATCAAAAAACAAGAAATTTTTTTATTTAGAATAATTTTATATGTGAGTAAAATGGGCAAGGAATTAACAATTTAAATAAATCTGTTCCAATTGAAGACATGTAGCCAACAGGATGGGAATGTAAAATTACACTGTAGATCAAAAAATGTCTTAATGTCACTTCCCATAATTTTGGTTACAAATAGCATATGGTTTGGATCCTCCCACCAAAACCTTTCTACGTACATTCAAAACAATACCAGCATTTTGGTCTCTTACCAACTACTCATTACAATTCCTTCTTTAGAACAAGAAGCATCTTCAACTACTCTGGAATTTCCCCTCATAGTAAAAATAAAATACTCATCTTTTTCATCTCCCAAGGGAATGTAGAAAGTACAGTTGTTAAAAATAAGGACAGTAGAAGTTTCTGCATTCTTTGAAGTATTAAGTATCTGTTGCTTACACATTCAGCAAACCTGTTCTTATGAAAGTTGAATTTTAGGTCATGAAATATATTTCTCAAATAAAAGACTTTGAGAATGGGACATGCTTTGAATTAAGTGGGCTTTTTGTAGCAAAAGAAAAGATTTGTATCCTTATCATTTGTGGTTCTAATTTCTTACTTTCATAAGATAGCTATAGAACCCATGTATTTCCTGTAAAGATCATAACTCCAGATGAAGGCACTGTTCCCAACTAGCATATGTCTATAGACCACCCATCCCAACTAGCATGTGTCTATAGACCACCCCCTGGGGTGGGCAAATGTTCTGGGATCAAATGAATTTATAAACTTTGGGTAGTACCATGTCTTATTCACAATTCTTAAAAAGTTAAAATGCATATTGCTATAGATCTTAAGTGATATTTTAAAAAGAGAAATTTTATGTTTCATTTGTTTAGAGAACCATGGAGTATGTGTAAGTTCAAGAACACATGTACCTGTATGTGTACCTACCTCTGCATATCTGTGTGGCAACTGAGTTGATTTTCCATGGGAATCTTCAGTCCTGGAGAGGATGCAGGTGAAAGGCTACCTGCACAGTGTTAGCGTAGTTGGAGATAGAAGTACTCACCTTTGTGATACTTCTGTAGAATTTTGAGTCTTTTGAGTTGCTATTCTCTGGTCTCATTCAGCCTTCCACAAAGCCATTTTTCTATTGTTTATATTTTGTAACTGGAATATAAAATTCCCAAAGCTTTCTCTTTGTGTTCTACATTGATAATCTATAATACATCTAGACACAGACAGTAACTCTTCCTGCAACATTGATATTTTTAATGTAAAATGGTATTTTAGTTTAATAATTTAAATATTCTTTCATATTTAGCAGATGCTCTGAAAACGATGGGTTATACAGTTCCTTGTCAATAATTCAATGGCTCTCTCCTAGGCAAAGACCAAGGGTACGCATGCTATTTGCTAATCCTCTCATTTTGATTCTGTGAATTAGGTAGTGTAACTAGAATGGCAAATACAATAGAACAGCTCAACATTGGGTCTTTAGTGTGGTGACAGTTGGCTCAGGAACTTAATTCTTTCCCATTCCTTCATGTTTCTGTGCTATGAAATTACATAGGTCCCTGCTGAATATTTTACCTCCACCCAAATATTAATGGAGAGACAGAGTTCACAATTTAGGAATTATTTAAGGGTCAAGCTACAAGTAGAGTCTGGCAATTTCATACACATTCAATTGATCAAGGCTTGAGCTTATATTCTCATCTACTTCTAATATATACCTATTTGAATTCTTAGAAATATAGAAACAGAAAAGGGCAGTTAATTTATAATATGGCTGCCCTGCCTGAATTTATACATGTACATATTTCTGAGACTGGGTATATTTTATCTAATACTTTACTTTCATATAATTTTATCTTTACATTACACTATGAGCTTCAAATTAAATAACTTTATAATCCAATCTTTAGAAACATATGAATTAAAATTTTATACCCTAACATATTTTTTCTCAGCTTTTAACAAGTATGTGAACTTTATATGAAAGGATAGAAAGTGTGCTCTCCATGTAATTAAATATATCTCTGGGAATATTTGTAAATATGCTGCATAATGCCTTTAAAAAGAAACTAATAATCTTCTAAGCCTTCTCCCTTAATTCAATAACCAATGTATAAGTACTTCTGTCTGGTTATCTAAGGGACTTCATCTTTAGCCTAGCTTAGCCTGGGTGTTGACACATTTCTGTGTCTTTCCTGAGTCATAAGTCTTTATCCCATTTCACACTGGGGGAATCGTTTGCCATAGACTAAAATATATGATTTCTAGGCATCTATTTAGTTTTTATTCCTGAATATAATTGAAAAGGATGTATTTAGCTGGTTAAGACAAACTCTGACTACAAAAATATCCCTTCTCTAACAATAGTCATGGCTTGATATAATCAGGGAAGAAGCAATTGTATGAGGTTGGTTGACATAGTCTTTGCTCTAAACTAAGCTCATACTTCTGTAATGGCATTTATCACTGAATAGACTGAAAGTTTTTGTGGACATTTAATCCCTCAAAAGTCCCAAATTAATGTATTCTGAGAACCTTTCAAATGTCTTCCTCACAGAAAATTATATGTGTTCTTCCCATGCCCAATTATATAAAATTATGAATACACAACCCATCTTGAGATGCTTTTGTAAGAGCTGTCTTGACTTTCATAGAAAGTGAACTTCCAAACAAGATTATGGAAGAAAAAGGCCATTAAAGAAACTCTAAATGCTCAATACTTGAAATGTTACTTGGGCAGTTTGAATACACATGTGCACATACCCGCACACACACACACACACACACACACACACACACACACACCTGTGTATCAGGATGTACATTTCTCAAATACCTCTTTGTAGCAAAACATTTGTGGATTTCTAAAAGGCCTTATGACCCCCCCACAGAAAACCAAGATAAGACTATCTTGCCAGAGAACAAATAGGCTAATGATATCTACACTGTCAGAAAAATGGAGGTAGTAGAAAATAAATAAATAAATAAATAAATAAATAAGGCATCAAATTATCTCAAGACTCAACACCAGGGCTCCTGCTCTTTCTGAGTACAGTGGTATCTAACACCCCTTTTGCACTTCATAGCTCCAAATTGCCAAGGGATATTTTTTTCAGCACCATTATATCATGCTGTCTGCTTTGCAAAGAACTGGAATCATCAGTCTGATTCATCTCATGCCAGTTGCTGATGCTACAATCCCACAGAAAATGACTAAAATTTAACACATTTTTTGCACAAAGATTTGCCACTGAGCAGCATTTATCGGCTCTTAAATGCATATTTCTAAGTCCTTTACAGAAAACAGTCCTCAGTGTCTTACAATAAAGGCCAGAAAGAGAGTATTCTTTGCAATGTCCAAATCTATGAGATTTTTGGCTAGCGTGGAAGGCATTGCACTAAGAGGAAGAAAATGAAGTATAGCGTTTTCATTTCATCACAACTTAAATAGAAGAGGCTGTTTCCCCTGGAAACTGTGACAAATGTTAACCTGAATTTCCTGTGTTACTTTTAAGTTGCTTGGAATTGGCTTTATGTGCATACAAATCTGAGGTGTAGAGTATATTAGGCACAATTATGAGTGAGATCCAAATAGTGTAGCTTGGCCATCTCTTCATGGAACCAAATCACTACAAAAGAGAAAATGTGAAACTAAAGCCTTCTTTTCATCTTTGTTCTTTTATCAAGCAAATAGCGATAATGTTGAGATGAACATAAATTATCTCCCTCTCGATGGACCTGGGAAGGGTGATCGACGAGAGGTAGGTAAGAAGGGGGTATTTAAAACCACATAGGCACATTATAATTTAGGTGAAACTTCCCTTTCCAAATATGTACCTCCATCTGCTTCTCTTCATAGACTGTACTCCAACCAGGCTGTTCTATTCACAGCCTTTAGTCTTCCTCTACACACTGACCTTTCTGATCCTCTTACCTGTTTGTCTCACTCTGCACTGCTCATGGAAAAACTTACATCTTTCAGCTGCAGAGTAGAGTGCATGCTTTCCCCCATCCAAAAATCTGATAATGGCAGAATTGTCTTATGTTGGGTAATTTAATTCCCTCCTATAGTAATAAGTGTAATAATAAAAGTATTTCATGATTACTATAAGAGTTAAAAGAGATAATTTAAGGAAAGATGCATAGTGTATTTGGCAAATTGCAGTTGCTCAATAAATGCTGATAACTTATTCCCTATTCTTTATAATCACTGTGATTAACTCCATGGAAATACTGGCATTTGTAATAAAAGAGAACATTTCTTTTATGATCTTTTACTTCCCAGTTTTTGTTTAAAACACATAGATGCCCAGTAAGTATTGGCAGATTTTTGCCTTTATGTGTATAGATTAGGTCTAGCCTTTAATCTCTAATTTTTCACCACTACATTTCAAGCCTTAGGTTTGCAAAGGTAGCAGACATAATTGTCTCCATCTCATGGCTCCATCTGATACTGATCTAATTCCAAATGTAACCAACACATCATTTTTAAAAATTATTTATCTATGTTAATTTATGTATATAAGTGTGTATGTGCAGTGCATGATTACAAGAGATGACAGAGTTGTCCAATCCCCTAGAAAATGGAGTTGTAGGTGGTTGTGAGCTCTTAACTTCTGAGCCATCTCTCTAGTCCAAATCAATGTCCCTTGGGACCTGGTGTATATATTCTGAATGACTCCCCTATTTATTCACACTCCCTACATAAACTCTTGACATCATCAATAACTAAGAGTACTAATTTGCCTAACCCTAAGACAGTTGCTATCTTGAGGAGATTTTTCATTCTCTTGTAACACACTTACAAAAGGATGCTCTCCATATCATATGCCATTCACTTGGAGACCTCTTATCTTTGCCTATATAAAGAACAATAGCATAGTCTTCTGGAGTGTTTTTCTACCGTTATTTGAGCAGTTGCTGGTCAGCATTAGACCTAGTGACTTTTCCCCTTCTCAATATAAATCTTCATAGATATGTTAAGAAGCAAGAATAGCTCATGTCTCAATTTTCTTTTTATATCTCAACCACTATAAACTATAATTAGCCTCAGTGTCAAAAATATTTATTTACATTTTGTGTACCATTTCTTTCTTATAAATAACCATTCTGCCTTCCATTGAAGTTGGTAGTGACCAGAAAGATCCCTGCTGGTTAGATTTCATAAAACCAGACAATGAGACATATGCTGCTGGTAGATGGGTAAGTTCATTATCAGTTTAACCAGCCATAAAACCTATGAGTTATAGTAATGACTGGCATGCCAATGGGTCCAGTACAGGCAGTAATATTGTGGGGATAACCAGCAACTTTCTGTATTTAAGGACTGCACTACAAAACAAAACATGTGCCAGGTACTATAATCTAACAAGGAACCCATGTTGTCAAGATCATAGATCCAACTGGGTAAACCTAATATTAGTATTCTAATCAATGGGCCTAGTACAAAACTGCTTCCTACATTTGCATCTCTCTACCATAGGCTAGTGCAGCTCTCAGGTCTTATCAGAAGAGTTTATGTAATTAAAGCAGAAAATCACAACTGATAACAGTAGACAGAATAATTGTCAATAGAACCCTCAGCCACAATTGGGATGTCTATACGATATGCATGCATCCCTGTGGCTCAGGGACCATCACAGAAGAGTAGTTGTCTGTTGTAAAAGTTAGGGGTTAGGGGAGATCAAACCAAACAGTGTTTACTGTACATGACAAAAACCCTGTGCTCATGATGTCAGAGTGTCTGTGATTTCATGCCAAAAAAAAAAAGCAAGCTGATCAGCATTGTAGTACAGAGAGAAAATGGGTTCATGAGCCATCACCCCTTATTGGTAAGGGCCCTGGTAAGATGACTGTTCTCCAGGGGATGGCCCCGTGCATATGAATACATTGTAAGCAAAAACTGGATTTAATGGGCAGAGAGAGAGAGAGACAGACAGAGACAGAGAGAGAGAGACAGAGAGAGAGAGAGACTTTGGAAGAATATGGAGTGTTCATCTGAGAAGAGTTGATGTGAGAACTGGGGATGCATATAATCAAAATGTATATGGAGTTATAAATAATTAAAGATATTTTCAATGTAAATATCAAAAGATCAAATGATTCAGTCAGTAAGTGAGACAATGAATGAAATGGTCACTATTTTAAAAGTTTGGTTTCCAAAATTATCAGAACCCCAATGTAATTTATAATACATAGATCTGTAAGGGACAAATGACCACTCAAACTCTATTGAGTGTTATTTTCCATCAACACTGGTTTTGTTTGATGAGCACAGCAGCTTGAGAGTGCTAGTGAAAGTAAAGGGCTGAGAACAAAGTCTCTGAACTGGGACTTGGCTCTTCCTCTTTTAAGCAGTGGTGCACTCGACACATCAGTTTGTCCTGTGCTCTGGAGTCTGTGGTATAGTGGCATTACTCCAAGGGATTATTAAAGGATTGTATAGGCAAGTTATCAGAAAGGGGGCCAATGTTCAGAAGACTGACATATCTCGTTTGGTTTTCTTACTGCAATTTTCTACCTTTTATCTTCCCTCCTCTTCTAGAATGTTCCTCCTCACCTTCTGCCCGCTTCCCCTTCCTTCCTTATATGGAACAGACACTTTGCAAAAGGAAAGAAAATGGCCAATAAATATTTTCTCTTGTATTCAACTTCCTTAGCCATCAGGAGATTGCAAATTAAAACTATATTGGGATTTTACCTCTCTCCAGTCAACGTGACTACCATGACTATAAACAAATGCTGAATAGGAAGTAAAGAAAATGAACCTTATGCAGAGTGGAAGTGTAAACTTTTGTAGCCACTATGGAGGTTGGTATAGAGGTTTAAAAGTTTAAAAGTAGAACGTTCATGTTAAACCTGAGTATATTCCGGAAGGGATGGAGAATAATGGAACAGAAACATGCAGCCAGGTCCACTATAGAACTATTCACAGTGGCCAAGTTATGAAGTCACTCTTGTGTCTGTAAAACTGGGTACATATAAACACAAGAAAAGGATGTCATTCATCAAGAGAGAATAATGAAATTAAGCTGTTTGCAGGAAAATGGATGTGTGTGGATAATTGCCCTCTGGAAAAGAGGGTGTCCACTATACTAACAAAGTTTTGGTTTTCTGATAAATGGAATCTAGAAAATAACAAGGTATGAAATAAACATTGAATAATAAGGAGAGGGTTGAAATGAAGAGGATGGGAAGAGGACATAAGAGAGAAAGCAAAGAATAAATGTGATCAAGACAAATAATATTCATATTTGAAAATGTCACAGTGAAACACATTATTTTGTGCAATTAGCATATACTGATATTTTTATTTAAAATATAATCCTCCCACAATTAAGAACAGTATGGTCCCTCTCCTAAGCCTTTCAGGCAATCTTGTCTTGTTGACTCTGTCCTCAATCCTTGTTTGTATGGTTGTTCTGGTTTCTCTCTTAAACTCTTATACACAAACTTCTGAAAGATTAAAATACCTGGGCTCCCATGTGTGTGTGTGTCTGCATGCATTATGAGTTAATGCATGCATTTATCTGCAGAATATACATTCTGCACCATGCACTTGTTAGACAAGTCAAGTTCATGTGACTCACACAGCCCATTTTTTTCCCCATCTGGAAATGCAAAGGCAGTTGTTGCACATTAGGTTGACTGTAGAATATAGTTTAAATTGCCAACTCCATTTACAAATAAGGCTCACTCAGCCTCTTCTTTAATGCAAATTCATTTGAGCCAAGTTTTTAATTCTAAAAATGAGACATCTACAACTAAATTTAGGATGAACTCAGCTGGATGATATAATAAAGGTTATTTTTTTTTTTTAGAGAGACGAACCTGTGCATAAAGTCTAACACTTTCAGTCACTGATAACATGTGACTAAACCTCAGGTGCCGTCTGTGTTGAACAGACATGATAGAATTCTATAGGACTGGTATAAAAGCCATATAAAGTCATCATCAGGAAACCTAACACCATTAGTACTAGTATCACTCAACACTTCCTACACACAGTTCTCCCTGTGAATCTTAAACAGTTGAGTCTATTTTCTCAGAAATGATCTCATGTATTCGGGTGGAAATTTAAGTCATTTTTAAGAGTAAGTTTGAAAAATTACTATATAGAAATATTCTCACTTTTCATATTTATAGGAAGCCTGACTTAAAACAGCAGATCCCACTATTTAAAAACTGACCGAGGAAGTAAGGTGCCCCAGACAGTTCTGGAGCCATTGCTAGATGTGTACTTTATATGGACAGGGCTCTGAAGTTAGTGTGTGACAGGGCTCTAGTTGAGATTAGCTGTCTTTGCTCTAAGTGAAGGAAACCTGAAATAGCTGTTTCAACTGCACAGGCACAGAACAGTTACACCAGTTTTTCCTCCAGATTACAGAACTATTACTAAGAGAAATGTATTCTTATAAGGCAGTGAGAACAGAAAGGAGATGAGAAGTCCATGGAGTGAGATGGAAGGAAATAAGACAAAAACCACAAATAATTATAATACAAGGCATAGCATGTTCCAGTGTAGAGTGCTTTGAGGATATAGCATAGCCAGTTTAAAACATTATTAACCTAGAAGTATATGCCCAAGATACTTTATGTGTTAATACCAACAGCATGGCATTAAGATAGGCTTTGACTTTCAATTTAAATGTATGTGAAACACATGAAAGGAGTGCATGGCATGCTTTATATACAGACCTTAAATCACTGGGTAGAGCCAATAAATAGCATCACTGGCCACAGCCATGATCCAAGAAAGGATAACAATGAGCATTCTCTTCTACAGACATTTTCTGCATGCTTGCTCATCTTAATGAGTCCTATGATAGACACATGCATTGTAAAAACTTTTTTTCTTTGCTTGACAACTATAAATTGGGCATAAGCATTGGTAATATGCTGACAAAAAATCTCCAACAATTAAATGTGGGTTGCCCTTAATGCAGGGTCCAAACATGCAACTATTTCACTTTCTGATAGACTACAAAACATGTCTCAGGAGAGAAAGAGAGAGGAAGAGAGAGATATACAGAGTAAGACACACACAGAGATACAGAGTAAGACAGACAGACAGACAGACACACACACACAGATGTTTCTTCAAATTAAAGTACAGAACTCAAATGAAAAATATTTGAAGACTATGTATAATAAAAACCTTTTTCAAGTCATATTAAAGCTATTTTATGAAATTAAGCTGGAAATATTATAAGTAAAAAAAAATGACCACAGAATAAATAGGAACCTTTTAGAAAGAGCTCAGACATGTGTTATTTATTTTCCTGGTAAACAGAAGTGGCATAGTCAATCAGCAAGAAACACTGGATAGTTATGATCATTTTAATCCATTTTAATCATGTAAAAATTCATGAGTTGTTTATGACATATTAAATAGCATCTTCAGGTTGGTATTAAGGAAAATAGATAAGTTCTGCTTAGCAATAGAGTTAAGATAAGAAGGGTTGGTTGTTTCATGTGACTAACTCACCGAGGGACACAAAATGCTTCAGCATCACTGCCACTGCCTCCTTTCACTCTTTATAAACATATGGAAATAGTTACACCCAATTGCATAAAAAATACTTAAAACTATAAAACAGTTCCAAATCATGCACCATGCCATATTTCATGTGGAGAGAGGCTGCCTTCAGTTCCGTTTTGAAAGGACCAAAAAGTGCAAAGCAATAGTGCCTTAAGTATTTATATCTCCTTAGATTCTTTAATGTTTAAAGTCATGTTGGAAATGTTAATTTTAGATGTTAATTATAGAGCTGGAATAAAGCATTGGTTATAAAATAGCTAGCTGAGGTTAAATCCCTACATAATGATCAGGTTTTGGTATTCCCTGTTATTTAAAATACTACCAAAGAAATACATCATGAACACACACACAGGAGAGAGAGAGAGAGAGAGAGAGAGAGAGAGAGAG
>NW_022196896.1:82384911-82398229 GCF_008632895.1 Mastomys coucha | reverse complement strand
GAGAGAGAGAGAGAGAGAGAGAGGCATGTGGCATCTCATTTGGAATTTTTATGAATGATGAGACTATACTCAAGGAGAGTAGGTATTTATCTGATACTAATTTTACGTTTAGGTGTTGATAGGGAGTCTGTTCAAACCTTATATTTACAATTCATGATTAAAGGTAAAATACTAATGTAAAGTCAAGATATTGAGTATTTCCTGAGTGATGGATCCTCAATTTTGGATGAGTCTTTATTTTACTTTTCTTCAAACTTACTACATTTTTAGGGCAGTGACATTTAAAGAAAACTATGATAAGAACAAGAATGACCCGGTAAGGGATGGAAGCCTAGTCTCATAAGCACATTCTCAAAGTATGGAATAGTTTTACTTCAAGAGGTTAAAGAAGAGAATTCCACTCCACTCAAGACTATGAATGAGCAAAGTCAAGTCACTTACAACGAATTCTCCCTTAGATACATGTAATAGGATTGTCAAAGAAGGTTTGATTTCCTTGGAAGATGAGGTAAAATGTCCCTCCTCATATAGTTTCACTTACTTCATTGTTTCTACAATGTTTGAAGAAAAGCCTGGCTTAGATGACGTTGAGATGCCAGTGCAGCAGAGTGATGATGAATAAGGTGATGCCAGTGCAGCAGTGCGTTAACACTGAGCTGCCTCTATCCACTGGCCCTGATCATTCATCTCTCTTGCCACTTTCCTCCCTTCCCCCTGAAGGCACCTGCACTTTTTGCTGGGCTTCTCGCATACAGAACTTAGAAACTTTTTTCTACACTTTTTCCTAGTGAAAATAGAACTGATCCACATTATAAACCATTAAACTTCCTCTTGACTGTTATTCAAGGTAAAAAGCTAGTGTCCTCATAAAGGATTAAGTTTAGCTTAACCCAATATCAAAGGTTTAATATGTCAGCCTTCTAGAAACACGTCTAATTTTTCCTGGCACCAATCTGAGTGTCTTCTCCCATTTTACTTACTCTAAGCCCTAGCCGACTCCCAACAGTATGGGAGTACAGTTAATTGTAAGGCGTGCTATTATCTCAGGAACCACTAAGCAAGAAAACATGCTGCTTGGCACTTACGCCATGACATGATGCCTTCATGACAAATCTGCAACACATGAGTTGAGAACATCAGCCCCTCATTGCTTTGAAAGAATTTCATCGGTTCCAAAGAATTTGGCACTCTCACCTACCTTCAGCTGGAGTGCTGGGAGTGTGAGAGCAAGCTCTTTGCATGTATTTTAGGAACAAAATATAACACATCTTTATCTACTTGTGGATCTCTTCCTTTTCTAGGTCCCATAAAAATCTTTGGTTGTTAATTTGCAAGAAAATATGAAATTTTGATCATTCCTACAATGACACTTTATTAATACCAAGTGTAGTTTTCACCCAGGAATACAGAGAGCAGGAAAGAGTGACATTTATACCCATATAATGCAGTGAAGCCAAAGAAATTCACAAGTTTTCTTGAAATCATTTGAAGCTTAAATTGCAGGGCAATAATCTAGTTCAAAATCTAAAAGATGGCAGGTGCCCACAGAAGTAATAAGACATAAGCAATGGCCTACTTAAACAGATGCAACTAAAAACCAGAAAAAAATTAAATTAGAATAGTTGGCAAATTGGTAAAGGCTAATTATACTCCTGAAAGAATATGAAGTTCCTAGGAAATATAGACTCTAAGTGATACTACATCTTAGGCCTTCACTGTGGACTAAGCCCAGAACCAGAAAAACTAAAAAGAGTTTCAAGGAAGTGTCCATTGTGAAGATTCAAATCCAAGGGAAGACAAAGGTCCCTGAATGTACCCTCTACTCTGTCTCCCCTGTGCAACAAAGCCTCAAACCATGGCGCCAGAGCCTGAGTACTAAATGAACACCATTTGGAACTTAGAGGAGGAAAAAATTCTACTTCTGAGAAAGGGCCAGGATCCTATGCAAAGCTCAACCCAAAAGCTTGCAGAGAGGGATCACCACCAAGGAGTCAACAACCCAAGCAAGATACAGAGGCACAATGCCATGCCTACTGAAGAGTAAAGCTCAACACAAATGCAGAGAACACCTAGCTACTGCCCAGTGCTGACAGTCTATAGAGCGGCAAGTGATAGACAGGAATGTGGCTGAGAGCACACAGGAGAGAGAAAGCATGGAAAGGAACTTCCTAGAGTCAGAAGAAAGGCAAAGCAGAGAAAATGAGGGGACCCTGAAGGGTGATTAGGACAGGGAGGTCATAGAGTGAGTGACAGCTACAAGAAGACTATACCTAGCTGAAACTTCCTTTCATTAGTAACAACCCTCTTCATCTCAGGTCTCCCAAGGAAAACATTAACTTCCAGCCATAAAATGTGCAATATGTCTAGCGTGTCTATCTAAGATGCACACTTCAATAACAAAATTATAACCATGTTCAACAAATCTAAACACTACATAGCAGAAAAATAATATTCAGAACAACATTCAGATATGGCATAGTGAAATTAACACAGAGAAAAAGGAAAATAAATGAACTATGTTAAAGTCTAATCAAGGATACAGATGGCATTCAAACCCCTGGATGATTTCAGGAAAGCTATAAAACATATAATGAACAATCAGTTAAAAATACTAAATATATATATCTTTAATTCCAGTATTTGGTAGGCCCAGGCAAATACATTTCTGTGAGTTTGAAGCCAGCCTAATTTACATGGTGAGTTTTGGATAGCTAGAGTTTACCTAGTGAAACCCTGTCTTAAAAACACAAACAAGTAAAAAAAAAAAAAAAAAAAAAAAAAAAAAAAAAAAAAAAAAAGAATACCATTTGGACATGCTTATCATAAGAGTTATCAGCTTCCAGGAAAGAATGAATAAGCTTCAAAGTAATTGGATGATAGATCAACAGAAATTATAGAACCAAAACAAAAAAGAAAAAGTATGTCAGTAAAAAAAAAAAGTGAAGTTTAACAAAATAAAACCACATCACCTGAAGATAATCTATCAATATGTATCAACTTATCTAGTATACACATTCATTAGAATTTACAGCTTTAAACCCAGAAGCATAGTGATGTCCAGTCAGAAGAAATATTTAATCAATCAATGGTCATTTTTCAATATTAATAATTGCTGCCAAGCTACATTTTTAAGAAATAAGGAATCCATAATTAGATAAATATAAGCAAAGTGCACTGATGTTGTTTATTCAAAGTAATTAAATCAAAAGATTATGAGAAAACCACGAAAATAGCCAGAAGAAATGATATTAATATAAGAATTGTAAAATATTTGGTTAGAAACAATGTAAGCAAGAAGAAAAACAAATCACATCTTTAAAATGCTGAAACTTTTAAAACTGTGAAGCAGAATTCTATGCCATACAAAAATATATTTCCTAAAAGAAAGAATGTCACAGAAAATACTAAGGAAATAGAGTACTAGAAGACATTCTCCACTTAAAGTATAAAAATAACATTGATCTATCTACTTATACATCCATTCATTCCTTCATTTATGTATGTGCACATGTGTTCATGTGCATGCAGGTGTGCATGTCCCTACCAGCACAGGAGAAGGCCTGAAGCCAGCATCTCTTGCTTTCTACATTATTTTCTAAGGTTGGATCTTCTCTTTAATTAGAAGTTCACTGATTATCTAGACTGCTCACCAGCAAGCCTCTAGGATCCTCCTATTTCCCAGCACTATTACAAGTGCCTACCTTTGCAACTGGTATTTACAAATGGCCTGAAGAGCTGAACTCTGGTCTTCAGGCCTGCACAGCTAGCTAAACTTTACCCACCAGCAGTATTCTCAGCCCCCAGAATAAACTTTTATAGGCAAGAAGAATAATGTATTGAAGCATATTTATGTTCATAGAAAATGTAAAACTAAAGTGTATGATGCTAAAGCAAAAAAATGAGGGAAATTTGTGAATTTTCTGTTACTAAGTCTCTACACTATGCATAAACATGTGCACAATTTAACAATGAAGACTTATTGATTAAACAAGATAGTACAAACTCCAGGGCAACCACTGATTTCTGGGAGATGTAAATAAAAAAAAATCGGTGGAAAATCTTAAACTAAACATAAATTTTCAATTAAACTACAAAAGAAAGAAAAAGAACAGATGGTGAATACTGAAATTAGTACAAAGGATGAAGCCACCAATTTAAATATTGTGTTATTCAACAAATGAAAAGCATATACCCTGTCCATTAGAAACATGATTTAAGTAAAAAATATATGGATATATCAAAAAATGAAAGAGTAGTAATATGTATCATGCAAATTCTAATGAAGGAAAAGGTAACAGGAGATGTCTATACCACATAAAGTAAATGTCAAACATGGATGATTACCATTGAAAAAAGAGACAGTGTCTGATAGCAGAGAGGTCAGGACTCTGCAAAGAATCATGAATCCTAAATTAGTATTTGTCTAAAATTAGAAATGTAAAGCAAAAAACGGGGACAGGAAAACTGAGATGAGACACAAGAAAATACTCAACTAGAGTCAAAAATCAATAACCCTAAATTGTAGGCAAAGAAAAAATCAATAAGATACAAGTTTCTTTTTTCTTTTTTTTTTTTTGATACTTTTATTAGATATTTTCTTTATTTACATTTCAAATGATATCCCCTTTCCTGGATTCCCCTCTGAAAACCCTCTATCGCATCCCCCCCCATGCTCACCAACTTATCCACTTTCCCATCCCTGTCCTGGCATTCCCCTACAATGGGGTATCAAGCCCTCTCAGGACTACAGAAGAACACAAATCAATCCATTCTTATCTCCTTGTAGAAAGCTCAAGTCCATGTGGATCAAAAACCTCCACGTAAACCCAGATACTCTGAAACTAATAGAAGAGAAAGTGGGGAAGAGCCTCGAGCACATGGGCACAGGTTAAAATTTCCTGAACAGAACATCAATGGTTTGTACTTTAAGATCAAGAATTGACAAGTGGAACCTCATAAAATTGTAAAGCTTCCATAAGGCAAAGTACAAGTTTATTTTAACATCATTAACCACGTGGTCTGATTGACAATCACAGAACACTACCACCACTGTACAACAATATGAAGACATACATCATAATGTGCCTACTGTGGCATGTTTGCTATCCCACCTCTAATGAGGCTGAGGTGAACTGCACTGAGTAGGGGTTTTATTCAATAGCAAAATGGTATCATTTAGAAGAAAAAGGAAACCTACTATCATGACAAGAACCCAAAGAAAGACTTGGGGGAGTCTCTGGATCTCTTTATTTCTTCCCCAATGTGGTCACATTAAACAAATCTCATATTCATATCACATAAAGGATGTTTTTAGACTGTGTTTGAATTAAAGAAGGGGTAAGAAAAAAACTTGGAAAATTTCCAGTGCGTTAAGATTACTAGATTCTCCTAATGGTTTAAAATGAGATCCCAAAGGAATTTTAAAAACACATACCATACATCAAACATTTGTGAATAAACTACTACTTTACCTGGGTGAATTTTGTATCATAAAAAGCTTATATTATAAGAGAAAGGTTTCTTATCAGAATTCATTAGAAAAAAATAAAGAAAAGGTAATTAAACACAAATCTAGCAGAAGACATGCTGATGGTTGTCTTAGTCATTGTTCTATTGTTGTTAAGAGACACCATGACCATGGCAACTTTTATAAAGAAAAGCATTTAATTAGAGCTGGCTTTTAGTTTCAGAGGTTTAGTTCATTGTCATAGTGGTGGGGAGCATGGTGGTATGCATACAGATATAGCACTGGAAAAGTAGCTAAGAGTTCTACAACCAGATCCACAGACAGAATGAAGATAAAGCCACTGGACCTGACTTGGTCTCTTGAAACCTTAAAGTCCACCCCTACTGACACACTTCCTCCAAGAAGGTAGAACCTACTACAAGGGCCACACCTCCTACAAATAGTGAAACCGACATGTGCCTAAGCATTAAAATCTATGGGGCCCATTCACATTCAAACCACCAAAATAAAATAAAATAAAATAAAATAAAATAAATATTTGACCATTAGGTCAAATCAATGATTGTGAAACAAAAATAGAGGAAAAAATAATGGCAGAACTGGTTCTTTGTAACATGTGAGCATCAAATGTATACTAGCTTCTTTGCTAAGGGGAAGTAATGTCGTATTCAACACTGTGTAACAAAATTATCCTTTATAACATATTTTAAAGTGTGAGTAAATTCAGCATTGTGTGAAAATGTAGAGCTTAACTGAAACAAAATCAAAATGAGGGCTTGAGTATTTCAGGCAGAGTAGCTACCAGGACTTTGAATAGGTATGACTAGTATGTTTAAAAATATGTAATTCATAGGAAGACATGATGGGTTTTCATAAAAATAATCCAACTGAAATTCTAAAACTCAATACTTTAATTCTAAAATTAAGAATTCATGAAATGAGTTTAACAGCAGACTGGACAGGCAATGGAAAATGAACAAATAAGATTAAAAGTAAAGTTGAAAGAAAATTTAAGCAAAGAAAATACTTTAAATAAAATAAGATGATAGGAATATGTCATTTTAAGGGCTATAACCTCTCTAGCCCCAGGTTCTTGGCCAGTTTTACAGTGCCAGGCATGAGATCCTTCCCAGGAGCCTCAAATCCAAACAGGAATGCTGTTACTTATTCATGTAACCCTTGTGCCATTTCTGTGCCAATATGCACATCTTTTTTTTTTATTCTATTTTATTTATTCACTTTACATCCCACTCACTGAACCTCCTCCTGGTCACCCCCTTCAACAGTCCTTCACTCCTCCACTCCATACCTTGTCCTCTGAGAGGATAGACCCCTCCAGATATTCCCCACCCTGGCATATCAAGTTTCTGTGGAGCTAGGCACATCCTCTCCCACTGAGGCCAGTCAAAGCAGCCCAGCTAGAAGATAACCCACAAACAGGCAACAGCCTTTGGGATAGACCCCACTTTCGTTGTTTGGGACTTTCGTGAATACCAGGCTGTATATCTGCTATATCTGTGCAGAGTAGGGGAATCCATCCACTTCGTGTATGCTCTTTGCTTGGTGGTTCAGTCTCTGAAAGCCCCAAGGGTTCAGGTTAGTTTACTCTGTTGGTCTTCCTGTAGAGTTCCTATCTCTTTGGGCCTGCAATTCTCACCCCAGCTCTTCCATAGGAGTCCCTAAGCTCCATCCATTCTTTGGCTCTAGGTCTCTGAATCCTTTTGAGTCAACTGCTAGGTGGAGCCTCTCAGAGGACAGACATGCTAAACTCCTGTTTGCAAGCATACCAGAGTATCATTAATAGTGTCAAGTATTGGTGCTTGTGCATAGAATGGGTTCTTGTCCATAGGTTGGCCATTCCCTCAGACTCTGTTCCATCCTCCGTCCCTTCATTTCTTGCAGACAGAATAAATTTTGGGTCAAAAGTTTTGTAAGTGGGTTGATGTTCCTATCACCCCATTGTGGTTCCTTCCCAGCATTAGGTAGTGACTTCTTCAGGTTTTATATCCCCACTGGTACTGGTCTTAGATAAGGTCACCCCCATTTATGGTTAGGTGCTTCCCTTATCCCAAGTCTCTGTCATGTCCTAGCAATCCCCCCTAACCCCTAACCCCAGTCAGTCACAGATATCCATTCACTCTCATGACCATCTGTCTATCTGTCCTGTCCCTACCCACACCTGATCCTGAGCCCCCCCCACATTACCCTCTCCATCCCCTCTCTGACCCAGTTTCCTCCCCACCCCCATCTGCTTTCTATGACTATTTTATTCTCCTCTCTGAGCGAGACTCAAGCATCCTCCTTGGGCCTTCCTTCTTGTTTAACTTCTTTAGGACTGTGGAGTATAACATAGGAATATTGTATTTTATGGCTAATATCCACTTATAAGTGGTATTAACATGTCCTTTTGGGACTGGGTTACCTCACTCAGGATGATATTGTCAAGTTTCATTCATTTGTTTGTGAAATTAATGATGTCTTTGTTTTTACTAGCTGAATAGTATTCCATTGTGTAAATGTACCACATTGCTTTATCCATTCTTCAATTGAGGGATATCTTGGTAGTTTCCAGTTTCTGGATATTATGAATAAAGCTACTAAGAACATTGTAGATCAAGTGTCTTTATGGGATAGCGGAGCATATTTTCGGTATATGCCTAGGAGTGATATAGCTGGGTCTTGAGGAAGAACTATTCCAAGTTTTTTCAGAAACCTCCAAATTGATTTTCAAAGTGGTTATACAAGCTAGCACTCCCACCAGCAATGGGAGTGCTCCATATTTCTTGCTCCACATCCTTGCCAGCACATGCTATCACTTGAGTTTTTGATCTTAGTCAATCTGACTCGTTTAAGACAGAATTTCAGAGTTGTTTTGACTTGCATTTTCCTCGTGTTTAAGGACTTTGGACATTTCTTTAAGTGCTTCTCTACTGTTTGAGGTTCCTGAGAGGACCTTAAACATCTTGACAGGAAAGACAGTGTTATAGTTTGCAGGCCTTCAGCAGGGTGGACTTCTGATGACTCTCTCCATCATCAGCCTACACAGCACTTCTCACCTCTGAGAAAGCTAGCCAGAGGTGGAAGTTTCTAGGTCAGTATAAGCTTGTTATTTCTGTTCAGTGATCAAAGTGTATAGTGTCTTCATAAAGAGCATCTTGCTATCAAGTTCTGCTGAACAACCAAGAGCAATGCCAATAGCCTGGATTATTTTCATGGTCTTTGAGAAACATCCAGCCAAAAACTCAAAGGGAGGTACTCATGTCTGGCACTGTGACACTGGGATTTTTGTTTGATGATCTGTGGCTTCTGGGAAGAACATTATCTGCCTCTTGTAACACGAATTAAGTGTGTGTGCCTGTGTGAAACCTTATAAAATAGATTTCTATATGTCTTTTTCTAAGATCCTTAGTTATTTATTAGTTATTGTTCCCCAACCCACTCCCTCCTCTTCTTTTTGCTCCTATCATCTTCCCAATTTAAAGCCCCTAAATTATGTCCTACTACACTATTTTTCTAAATGGACATAGTATCAAACACTTATCCTTTCAGTCATAATTTAGTGCAGCTCTTACTCTTCATCACAGAAGCATCTTTTTTGCAGTAAATACAGACTCCCAAGTACTGGTTGTAATGCAGAGAATTAGTGGCTGTGGAATGCTGAGCCCTAAATGGGGCATTGATATCATATCCCCATCTCACCCCCCAAACTCAGGGAATGTCATGGAGGAAGACATGAAAAGATTATTAAGAGCCAAAGGACAGGAAATTCTCCTGCAAAATGTGTGTTCTGGATATGACAGACCCATTGCATGACAGAAACAGGTGTAGTTGTCTGTAAAAGACCTGCTCAAGATAAAACCAGTAAAAATTCCAGGATCTGCCAACTAAGGAATCATAAGGCCCCACCCCTAGCTGAGAAACTACTGACAATTGTTGACTAATGACAGAAGGAGAGCCAGTTTGTTTGAGAAGTATAGTCACTGGTACAATTCTCCAGTAAATAGCAACACTAGATTCAATGGATTCTATAAATAAGAAAATAAATAAATCAATCAATAAATAAGAAAGAAGATGATATAAACTATGGAGATTAAAAAAAGGGATACAAGAATTTTAGGAGGAGGAGTAGTGAAAATTGGTATGATCAAAGCATACTGCATATATATGTAAAATCTTCAGAAAACAAAGAATTCCTTTTAAAAATCGCATTACATAGCATATAGGACAAAAACTTTCAAACGTTCCAAGCTCTTGCCAAAGCTATTGGTTCCTCTCTAGAACCTAATAGCAAGGTCTTGTTGATGCAACATTTACATATGAACATAGAAGAGTCAAGACTGTGTCCAACTGGAAGTTTTACCCCATTGATTAGTATTTATGGTATAGGAGACTACTCTATATGCTACTGGAGGAAAGAAGTAACCTTCAATATCACTCAGTCACAAAGCCTGTGAACTATAGCAACAACCTGCATGCAAGATATGCTGGTACAATAGTGGCATAAAGCTCATGGAGTAGTCAACTACTTTTGATTGGATTTCTAGATGGAACCCATAACTAACCCTGCTAAACTGCCCAGACTGTATGCTGAGACTATATAGGCCATGAACCTGGGGGAAAACCTACTATTATTCTTCTGATAAATGTATAACAATAAAGTGAGTGCTAATGACATCCTGCTATATATTAGCACATTGTTCAAACATCTATGCAGAGAGGAGATGCAAAGATTGTAAGACTCAGAGGTGGTGGATGACTACAGGGAAACTGCATTTTGCAGACAGAACAGGACTGGTGTGCACATGAACTCACTTGAGCAGATTCAAGTCAGACAAAATCCTGGCACTGTAAAGAGGAACCGGCTACAAAGTCCTATTCCTAATCAAGCAGCTACTTGCATTTGATACCTACAAGGAAAGGCAAAATCAGTTTCCTCCAACAGAATGTTACTGGGTTTATCAGCCATATTTCAGTACAGGTTCTATGTCCAGGGGTAGCTGTCTAGCACAAAAACAAACACGCAGCTTTTAATTTAGCTTTATTTGTTTGGGCTTTTGTTGTTGTTATTTTGGTTTGGTTTTGGGTTTTGTTTGGTTTTGTTGTTGTTGTTTGAGGGAGAAAGAAAATGAAGGTGGTTGTGTACAGAGGAAGGGAGGATCTGGGAAGAGTGAGGGAAGGAAAAACGAACAACAAATAATTGTACAATTTTGTTAAATAATAATTTTAAAAACTTTGCTCAATTCCAAAAATAGATTGGGTAGAAGTTGAGAAAGAAGCAATATTTAAATAGATAATATCAAAAATGTTAATCACTTTTAATTCTTATATATCTTAGGCAATATTACATATGAGTAAAATCCCTTTGGAAAATTGTTTTGCAATAATTACTAAATTAAAACAAATATATTTGTTAACAATTCCATTCCCAGATGTGTACTTCAAAATGAGGGTTTATGGATCAACTAAGAATATAGGGAGATTATTTTATAAACATTTTCTTTAAAGCAACTTAAATCTAGGAACAGACTAGATGTCTTATAACAAGAAACTGAATAAATGTATTGTGATGTGAGTAAGATGAGATACAGGGCACAATAAAAAGGAATAAGTATCCACAAGAAAACACTGATGAGTCTCAAAAATATGCTAAGCTAAAGAAGCCATTAAGTATACAAAAATTGTACATTGAAGGATTCCATTATTCTAAGATTCAGTAGATGGTGTTGTCAATGGAATATTAACTATTAAAAAACATAAAGACCCTCCCCTAGAGCTCCCAGGGATTAAACCACCAACCAAAGATTACACATGAAATGACCTATGTCCCCAGGTGCATATGTAGCAGAGGATGGCCTTATCTGACATCAATGGGAGGGAGGCCCCTGGTCTTGGGAAGGTTAGATGACTCAGCATAGGGGAATGCCAGGGCAGTGAGGCAAAAGTGGGAGGATGGGAGTGGGAGCACCCTCATAGAAGCAAGGGGGAGAGGTGGGATGGGGGACTGTCGAGGGGAAACTGAGAAGCAGGATAATATTTTAAAAAACATTGTAAAGGGAGGGGAGACATAAAGAATATTCAAGGCTAGGGAGCTGGCTCAGTGTGTAAAGGAACTACCACCAAGCCTGTCTACTTGCTTTAGTCTCAGGAATCTACAGTAGAAGGGAGAACTGATTCTCAATAATTGTCCTCTGACCTCCATATATACTGTGTAATGAGAACACAGACCAGACATGCACACAATAATAATGGTGGTGGTGGTGGTGATGATGATGTTAAAAGAGCAATCCTCTGAGAACTAGAAATATTCTCTACTTCTGAACACAACTGATGGTTCGATATACAAAATATCATTGACCTCTTCAATATCTATATACTTCATATATATCAGAAATATATATTATATACCATCAGTTTTTATACATAGAAAATTAAATAGAATAGATAACTAAATGCAGAAATTGAAAATTACATAACTGAAATAGTAAATATACTATATAATATGTCTCAGAAATGACAAATATTAAAAGCAGTTTCTGGGGAGGAATTGGAGGTTAAAGACAGAGACTGTGTCCATCACAGCCTCAGCAGGAAGTGCCAAGGGTTGACAATCAGACACCCATGCTGCAGCATCCCTGGGCTGAAGTCTTCACAGTGACATAAAAAATCTGTTTCTGCAAATGTTCAGATGACAAACTAGACATTGATCTTTCCAGAACCAAAAGCTTACAAGGACCAGGAAGAAGCAGACGGCCCCTTCTGTCCCTTCCAACTCTTCCTCTTTGAGCTCTCTGTACAGGAAGAGGCTTCTGTGGTCAAATTTGGGAAACAATAAATTAGTAAGAATAACCTCATTTTAAAATTTTGTTTAGAGATGAATAAAAATCTTTTGGTGAGGGATAACAAAACTTTTTATTTCTAATAATTTGGAAAAATAAGATTTTAGGACAGCCTATGTTCTAGTCATTATAAACTTGAGAAATCTGAATGTTATACCTCAATAATCAGCAACACTAGTGTTTTCTAAAAAGAAAAATTAATTTTTAAAAATAAGGGGTTTTTTTTCTCATTTTTCTGTCCTTTTCCTCACTATCCAGGACATTACAGATGTAAAAAAAAAGTTCTGTAAGACTTTAGTGTTCTGTACAGTATCTAGCATGGAGCAGATCCACGAGATCCATTGTTAACATATGGTACATTCTCTGTCTTTGTATAAAGGATTATGGTTTTTCTTAAAACATTATCACATTCTTCTTTGCCATTTAAACTATTAAAGCATTAAAAGAAGTGCTCATCAGAGCAAGACATGAGATCTGTTATTTAGTTTGGGTACAATGAGACTAAGATACAGGCTGAGACACAATGAACTTAAGTGTGCAGTTTCTACAAGCCAATCTGTTCAATCAAGCCGTCATTTGCTGATTAAGAAATTAAATTCCAGAAATGCTCCACCGCTTCCCATTGTTACAAAATACAAATGCAAGTTTGTTCTTCTCTGCAGCTTTCCGTTCTTTTGTTTAATGGATTTACAACTAATATCATGCTTTTTAAAATCCGGAAAAGAAGCAAGTCATTTATAATGGGTTGTGATGATTTATATTGAAGACTCTATTATATTTAAAAATGTCTGAGTAATTATTAAAACAAATACCTAAGTATGTCTATGATAGTATTTCTAGAAAGGGAAAGGCAGTCCCAGATGTGAGCAATACCATGCAACAGGCTGAAAGTCTATGTAGAATAAAAAGGGAAAGAGAAAAAAAAGCCCATTTGTGTAGAATATTTTCTTCTCCCTCCCTCCTTCTCCTCCTCTTCCTCCTTCTCCTCTCTCTCTCTCTCTCTCTCTCTCTCTCT
>NW_022196896.1:82361107-82384901 GCF_008632895.1 Mastomys coucha | reverse complement strand
ATCCGCCTGCCTCTGCCTCCCAAGTGCTGGGATTAAAGGTGTGCGCCACCACTGCCCGGCAAGGTACTAGACTTAATATCTATTCCACTGGTTTCTTTCTAGTTTTGTCTCATTTCTTCTTCATATGTCCCCATTCTTCCTTTAGGGATTGGAAACATTTGTGCCATTGCATGCTGGAAGTAAAAGTGTTCTCTACAAATTTGACAAAAAATTACAAGTAAAAGTTTGCTTTGAGTCTAAAAATAGACTTAGACTTGGACTTTCAAGTATTATTGTAACTGTTCACTACAAGTTAAGGAATTAATGTAGTTTGGTTGTGTTGGGGTTAGCTATATCATGTATCTAGAACTAATATATAGTTAGCACACTCTTCCCATCTATATTTGGAGAATCTGTGTAAGAAGATGTGTTTGGGTGTCAAGTCAGCAAGTGACTAACCTATGAGAGTTAAGGTGGATTGATCATTTGATTACAGTGATAGGTGTCTAGATGATTAGTGAAGTACATTTCAGGATATGAGAGGATTAACTAAGAGGACTGGGGAAAGCATGGTTTGAACTGGACATCACTATCTAACAGACTAGGTCCTTTATGCAATAAAATGCTCGCCAGCACAGACACTTCCTGCTACTTGGCTACTATTACATGAGCCTCATCCTCTGAAACACTCTCTCAGTCAATATAAATCAAAACTACTGGCACTGTTAGCCAAAATAGTCTTTTCTTCTGGGAAATTGTTTTTCTAAGGTGAGTACCACAATAACAGGAGTCTGATTAACGTGAGGCTAGAAAACTCTGAAATCCTACACTGTGCTGTGAAACTTCCCATGCAGTAATGATTTGGTGCATCTTTAGGTTTTACTTCATTCATTCTATACTAACAGCTGACAATAAAGGCTGGTTGTTGATGTCAGAATTCCTATTGGTGCATCTGAATATTCCCACATACAACATCCCTGACTATGGAACCATTAGCATGCACTCCACCTTTACAGATGAGCAAAAGGGAACATAGAGAAACTATGCAACAAATCAAACCAACACACAGCCTATGTTTTAGCAAATCAATGGACTTACTAGAATTTATTTTATTTCTTCTGCTTCTTTTATTCCTTCTGAAGACAAATAGTCTTAGAACTTGAAGCTCAACTCTTATGTGCATGGCAATCCCTTTTATTGACATTGCTGAAAATGAAAATTTAGAGTTAAAAATCTTCTGCTTTCTCAAATGACCCATAGAGTTCATACATACTGTTATGCAGTGAGCCATCCTATAACTGGCCCTCATGACAGCCATGGTTTCATACAGAGCTAGGGTTGTACTGCACCATACTCCTTGCAAATTGTGGCTGAGTTTAGCTGAGGTACAATACCCTCCCTTATGGTGCTAGACTCTAAACCAGTGATTCTCAACCTCTAAGTTGTGACTTCTTTGAGGGTCCCATATCAGATATCCTGCATACCAGTTATTTACATTGTGATTCATAACAGTAGCAAAATTACAGTTATGAAGTAGCAACAAACTAATTGCTGGTTGGGACCACCACAACACCAGGAACTGTATTTAAGGGTCACAGCATTCGGAAGGTTGAGAAGCATTGTTCTACATAGTCAGTGGTAGGCTGTGGTAGGCCAACATGCTGTAGCCTCAGCTAGGACAACTCTGGTCTTCCCCCTCTTACATCTCTTCAATCAGATGCATATAATTTGTTCTCATCACAGCAGTAGTCCAAAGCAGTACATGGAAATGCAGAAGAACTCTCAAGCTACGTGTTCCATTCTCTTTGCTTATGTAGCCAAGTTTAACCCTAATATGGGAGACAGATACCAAAATCCATAACTACGGGAAACCTGAGGAATTGGAGGGAGCCATCAATTGGTAAACACACATATATATTTCCAGAATTTTTCTGGACTACAGTCTTAAAAGACCCACAATAAATCCCTTTGGTTTTTCTAATATGTACAATATTTATGTCTCAAAGCATTCATCTTTTCCCCTGAGAACTCTTGTAACTCAAGTGGTGTATCTTGGAGAAATTACCAAATGTCTCATTGGTAATGAAGATTAACGCCTTACAAGGTTTGCTGAACTACAGAGCCACTTCAGATTTCTCCAGCATATAGTAATATCCAATTCAGCTTTATTTTATGATGAAGTAAATGAGCTAAGATAAATGAAAGGCAATGTCTGCAAATATTAATGTTAATTTGAATCATTGTGAATTAACACCTTCTGCATAACAGTCTGTACATGGTGAGTTCATTTGGTTGGTGAATGGAGCAGATACAGATAGAATTGTGCATTTTATTCTTGATCATTTTACCCTATGGGCAGAGAGGCTATTATCCTCTTGATAGAATGACCAAACAACACACCAATAATGGGGTTAGCTTAACTGTCTGAAAAATCTTCAATAGGTTCCTGCTTTAACCTTAGTTCTGCAAATACAAAGATGAGTAGTACATCTTGGTCCCTGTTTATTTACTCTGTTAGTAGAGAGAAGGTGGTACATAGTCCATCCTTATGATATCTCTGTAAAAGCATAGCAGATGTCAGAGCATTGTGCTCAGATGAGTCTGGCAAGAAAAGAGAGTTCAGGCACCTACTAAGAGGTGAGAGTCAGAGACCTTTGATATTAGTTTAAGGTTCATCATTAATGAGACGAGTAAAAAAATCACTAAATCAGGCCAGGCAGATATTCCAGAAGTTCCTGTGGCAGAGTCTATAAACAGGCCAGTGTGTCAGCACATATCTGAAGTGAGTGCCCCAAGGACATTGTGGATAGCAGAACAAAATGGGAAGACAGAAGAGAAAACAAGTTCAATTCCCAGCCTTCCCTAGCTTGACTCAGTAGGTCAGAAAACAAATGAAAAGGCATAATGCAGCAAAAGGACTTGTGGGGAGGTGAAGGGAGGGCAGGAGTGAGAGGAAGTTAAGACAGTGTGGGTGAGAGACTTCAGATGTATTGCAGACATGTCCGAATTGTCCAAGAACTAGTTTAATAAAAGTTAGACAGAGACTAGTTTCTCCTCTTGGGGACAATGGATCTAAGAAGTGATAATTCTGTGTAGACTTGAGGCAGTGGACTGTGTAGCCAGAAATTTGGAGCTGAAGAAACCTAAGCTCTCATATTCAAAAGCAAGAGAATGAAACTGAAAAATATCTGTAAAAACAACACAGCATATTAAAATACTAGCAAGAAAAATGAGGCCTTAGTGTTTTTAGGAGCATACACAATTGCTTCATAGGATTAAAGGGGGGAAGCTTCATAAAGCATTATTTTGAAAAGTGGAAATAAATAGGAAGATGGTCGACAGAGTGTCTACATGAAGTAAAGAAGTTAGCAGCAGAGAAAATGTCCTCCTGCTGCTTTGAAACCCCATGCAGAGTCTGTGGCCCTTTTAGTTCTGACAGTAGGTATGCTTCTGTCATTGCAAAGTCTTGAAATGACAGTCCTATACTGACAAATTTCATTTCTGAAGGTAAAGAAGGCATTTTAAAAAATAGCAATAGCACACACCTGTATATAATACAGACACATCACATACCTATAATCACAGTCCATAGGAAACTGAAGTAGAATTACTAGCATGAGGTCAGCCTGGGCTATGTAGCTTGGCTCTGTCCAAGTACAGTGTGGACAGAGGCTCAGTGAGTAAGATTTATTGCTATGAAAGCAAGAGGACATGAGTTCAAAGCCCAGCATCCACATAAGAAACTAAACATGGCATTTCTTTCTGGTGACCATGGAGTTGTACGCCAGAGACTAAGAAGAGAGCCAGTCCAAAATGGTGAGGCTCAGATTCAGTCTAAAATACAAGGCAGAACATGATAGAAGACATCTGGCATCCTTATTTGGCTTCTGCCTGTTCCTCATAAAGCCACTATACATGCATGTACACATATAGCATGCGCACATGTGCACATACATACACACACACACACACACACACAACAGGAAAGCCCCACTTATCTGATCCAGCACTAGTACTACATATTGACCTAACAGACACGATGTCCCCCCTGGTGTTACAGTGTCAAGACAATTTATGAGGTTATCTAGCTATTCTCCTAACTGGAGTAAGACCTGCTCCAAGGAGGGACTTCATCTATGATACAGTAAACATGTCCCAAAGGTGTGGCTCCAGAGGTCACAGGTGCAAGAAGAGGAGCTTATTCATGTTATTTTATTGCTGTGGTCATGTTGCTAAATTGCCTTCAAAATATTGAATATAGGGAAACAACACCCTTCACAATAGTAACAAACAATATAAAATATCTTATGGTAACTCTAGCCAAACAAGTGAAAGATCTGTATGACAAAACTTCAAGTCTCTCAAGAAAGAAATGAAAGAAGACCTCAGATAATAGAGATCTTCCATGTGAAT
The DNA here is from genome assembly GCF_008632895.1 of Mastomys coucha. NCBI lineage: Eukaryota > Metazoa > Chordata > Mammalia > Rodentia > Muridae > Mastomys > Mastomys coucha. The sequence continues at coordinate 82,380,509 of NW_022196896.1, read as the reverse complement.
GGACTGGTAAATTAACATAGTAAAAATGGACATTCTACCAAAAGCAATCTACAGATTCAGTGTAATCCCCATCAAAATCCCAATACAATTCTTCAAAGACATGAAAAGAGAAATTATCAATTTAATATGGAAAAGCAAAACCTAAGGATAGCAAAAACAATTCTTAACGATAAAAGGACTTCTGGGGGAATCACCATCCCTGACGTCAAGAGATACTACAGAGCAATAGTGCTAAAAATTGCATGGTATTGGTACAGAGACAGACAGGTTGGTCAGTGGAATCGCATTGAAGACCCATAAATAAAACCACATGCTTTTGGACATTTGATTTTTGACAAAGAAGCCAAAAATATACAATGGGGAAAAAAATCTTCAATACATGATGCTGGTCTAACAGGCAGTCAGTGTGTAGGAAAATAAAAATAGACATATATTTGTCACCTTGCACAAAGTCCAAGTGGATCAAGGACCTCAACATAAAACCAGATACACTGAACGTAATAAAAGAGAAGGTGAGAAAGAGCCTTGAATTCATTGGCATGGGGAGAAATTTCCTAAACACGACTCAAATGTCTCAGGCTCTAAGACCGAGAATTGATAAATGGGACCTCATGTAACTGAAAAAACAGCTTCTGTAAAGCAAAGGACATAGTCAATAGGACAAATCAGCAACCTACAGATTGAAATGCCCAACAGTGGGGAGAGGGAACTTGTAGAGTCCACCATCAGAAGAAAGACAGAGCATCAGAGGGAGGGATGGGGTTGCCATCTCACAGTCAAAAACTCTGACCCAGAATTGTTCCTATCTAAAAGAACTGCAGGGACAAAAATAGAGAAGAGACTGAGGGAAAGGAAGTCCAGTGACAGGCCCAACTTGGGATCCATCTCAAGGGGAGGCTCCAATGCTTGACACTATTACTGATGCTATGGTGTGCTTACAGACAGGAGGAGCCTAGCATGGCTGCCCTCTGAGAGGCCCAACAAGCAGCTGACCAGGATAGATGCAGATACTTACATCCAACCAATGGGCAGAAGCCTGGGACCCCTGTGGTTGAATTAGGAAAATGCAGAAAAATATGAGGAGGAGGGTGACCCCATTGAAAGACCAGCAGTCTCAACTGACCTGAACCCCTGAGATCTCTCAGACACTGAGCCACCAACCAGGCAGCATACACAAGCTGGTCTGAGGCCTGGGACACATATATAGCAGAGGACTGCCTGGCCTGGCCTCAGTGAGAAAAGAGACACATAACCCTCAAGATACTTAAGTCCCCAGGGAGTGAGGAGGCCTGCCTGGATGAGGGCAGTGGGGACATCCTCTTGGAGATGGAGTGGGGAGGAATGGGATGAAGAACTGTAGGAGGATAGACTGGGAGGTGGATAAAGACAGGACTGTTTAAAAGATTAAAGATAATTTTAAAAATATTTATGTGAACAAATATATTTGTGCTGCTCTCTAGGCTTCTTATTGGAAAGGATAGTAGTTAAAATAGAGACCATTGTTCAAAGTGCTCAGAACAAGTGGCCATAAGTGCTCAGTCATAAAAGAGCTGTCAATCTCACCCCAGTTATACACACACACACATGTGCACGCACAAGCACATGTGTGCACACACATACATACAGGCTCAGGGAACATTGTGAAGGAATGAGTGGAAATGTATTCCACAGAAGATGGGGAAGAGTGTGGTCCTCTAGACAACACGTGGCTGTTGCATACATAAACTCACAACAGCTATATGTACCTGCTCAGTTGCAAGATAGGAAGAAGATCACAATATAAAGCCAATTAAATTTTCTAAAATGGATTGAGGAGGGGGTGATAAGACCACATTCACTGCTGGCAGTTGGTGAGTACTGAAGGAAAGAGAAGCACTTTATTTTGAGGCAGTGGTCACTGGTAGGTGGACCATGCCACAGCAGACATCCACACACGGATGTGCATATATGGTCAGAGTTAATTAGACTAAGTGAGAGATAAAGGGGTGGGTGGATGAATAGAAGGATGAATAGATAGATAGATAGATAGATAGATAGATAGATAGATAGATAGATAGATAGATAGATAGATAGATGCAGAGATAAAACAGAGGGCATGAAGTTTAGAGGGAAATATGTTAAGAAGGAGTAGAGAGTTGGAGGGAGTGAGTAGAGGTGCATATGACTGAGATATGCTTTGTTCATTATGAAATTGTCAAAGAATAAATAAAAATAAGTCCTTTGGAAAAGTTATAATTCAGAAAATTTGGAAATCGGAGTTCATTAGGAACATGGTGATACCGCTTTGAGTGTGGAATGCTGATTATTCATACTACCCCTACTACTGCCTATTTTTGTAACTGTATCTTGGATTTTCATATAATGTTGAGATTAGTTATATATTTCATCAAAGTGACACATGTGTTTTGTTGGTGTGAATTCTTTGCAACACTGGATGGTGGTAACAACTATATAAGAACAAGCTAAATATAAGTTAGCTTATCAGAGGAAAAGAAATCTAGAGATTTGAAATATCTTAATATGTTTTACTTTTTAAAAAGCATGGGCAAGAAAACTGAAGGAATATCTAGGACTAAAGGGAAGCGCAGGTTTTGGGTGAAATGGCCTCAATTCCATTACACATTACATTGTACAATTTTTTCAGATATGTTGGAAACTGGTTAATAGCACTAATTATGCCTCAACTGTGTGTTAGCGTAACTCTATGACTTCTATTTATACATCAAGAAAGCTACTTTCAATAAATGTTTGCTTCCTATTTATCTTATTTGTTTTACATGTTGCCCTCACATCCATAAATCTCTCAAATGAAATTTAAAAAGGCTCTTTGCTGTGTCCACTAATTTGTCTTTCTGTTACTATGATAAACATCATGACCAGAAGCAAGTTGGGGAGGAAAGGTCTTGCTCTACACTTCAGGAGTGACAACTCATAGTTGAGAGAAGCTGGAGTTAGAACTCAGGCCAACAACTGAAGCAGAGACTATGGAAAATCTTTCTTCTGCAGCTCAGGACAACTTGTTCAAGGATACCTCTGCCCACATTGGGCTGACTCTTTTCATATCAATCAACAATCAGGACCATCTTTTACAGACCTGTCTGATGGAGGCAATTCTTCCCCAGGGTTACTCTAGGTATATCAAGTCAACAATAAAAACTATCATGGATACTGATCCATTGCTTTCTTGTTGAATCCTTGATTAGTTGTGATTTTTAAAAAGGACGAAGAAGAAGAGGAAAAATGAAAAAGAAGGAGGGAAAGGAGGAGGAGGAAGAGGAGGAGAGAAGGAGAAGACGATGACGACGAAGAAGAAATAATTTAGATGATTTAAAGTCATAGAGCCTGCCAAATATTTGCAACTTTCAGGTTTCAACTGCAGGAAATGTTCATGCCTCAGTAGTCTCTTGAGAAATAATCCCCATTCTAAAATAGCTGTGGGCTCCAAGAATCTTTGTGCCTCCAGATTCTTTACATTTTCTGGACCATCTTCACTGCGTTTTATCACAGAGAACTGTAATATGGACTGCACTACTGTGTACCAACGCAACCCATGCATGTGCACATTTATATCACTGTCTTTAGTGACACAGAGAGACTGGTACTCTGTGCCTTCCCAGATCCTAGCTGGACAGGCAGAAGCTGATTTCAACTGATGCTGTATTCCGTTTCTATTCTGGCTCAGTAATGCATACGGCTTAAAAAGGAGAAAGGCTCCCTCTTCTCTCTGAATTTCTAGGGCAACAGAGATTTTAAAAGTCTTTGCTTAGAAGTGTTATGGTATAGGAAAAAAATATCAGAAATGAAAAGTGATCAGTTATTTTAAAATACTCTCTTAAGTTCATGAATGATTAGATCATGAAATTACAATGGAAAAGGGACTCAGTGTTTAAGAGCAGTGGCTATTCTTAAAGAGCTCCTCACATAGGGCAGCTCACAAATGTCTGTAACTCTAGTTATAGAGGCTCCACATCCATAGGCAGCTCCACATAGAGACATACACACATATACTTACACACCAACATAAATATAAATAAGAATAAATCTTTTAAAAAAACATTTGCTTTTCTCTTCTCATAATGCATGACGCAAGGAAACAAACTTCTTGTTCTCTCACTTTGATTATGGAAGTCTTCGCTCACCATCTTTAATTCCTGAATCTACAACTGACCTTGTGCCCTGTTAAGTCTATATCCACATAGCTGAGAACGTAGGTCATCAGGAAAGGTTTGGGTGTTCTGATGGGAAGGAAGACACCTTTACTCATAAGAGTGACTAGGATTGGGAGAAAACATTTGCTGCCAGAGGACTCAATGGTATGGTGTAGATAGGAAAGTGGGAGGCAGAAGAGAGGTCCTTGGGGCCTACTTTTCAGTCCTAAAATCTCATGTGAGATTCATTCAAAGGTGGTTTGCTGTGAAATAGTACTTTATAAGCAAGGTCATTTATAGCCCATACGAATACTCCCATGTGCTTCTTTTCTTTTTAACTACTTGGTAAAGCCATCTGGAACTAACAAAGCACTTTAACTCCAAGGGATTTTGTGTCTGCTTAGAGCAAAACCTGATTAGAAAGAGCAGCGCCCTCTGGAGATGGAGTTGGTGCTGGGCAAGGACCCGAGAGAAAGCAAGGGGTCAACTCTTTCCCTTTATCTACTGGAGACCAACAATAAAGGCTATCACAGAACAATCTTATTCAAAGTCTGATATAATTTTTAAGCATAAATATCTGTTCACTTACCCATAAATGTGTACAAATATACACACACATATACGCACACAGCCTCCTTAAAGCTTTCCACTATAGTCTTTCACCCTGAAGACTCACCCATCCGTGACTATCAAAGATAACTGTCAAAAATTCATCAGGCTGTGAATTAGCATCTCTCGAATTTTAAAAGTGTAAAATTACATTTTGGTGTAAAATGTACCTTTTTTTAAACAATATAACCACTAACCCCTTTGCTACCTACAGTCAGTCAGTGCTGTAAGAGTTCAGGTGTTCGCTTTATTTAGAGTTATTTTAATGTCTAAGGGATCTGCTCTAAGTCAGAGAATAGGGAAAAGTTAAACAAAGTGTGTTACTGACTTTCAAGGATCTTGGAGTAGAGCAGTCGGGACAGAAATGTAAACAAGTCATAAGAATATGGGTTCCTAATAGAAGCTGTGGGAGATAAAAAGAGTGATTAGCTTTAAGGAGCTAGGGAGGGCACCTCAAGACATTCCAGCTGGGGGTTTTCAATCTAATTACAGCAAGCTTTTCAAAATCATAAGCCTTTGCCAAAGAATGTAGAAAACAATGCTAACTAGAATTATCTATTAAAATATATTATTGTGTTTTAGCACTGAGCCTGTTCTTTAGAAATGAATTTAAACATATGCTTTATTATTCCACTTTCTCTTTTGAAATTATTTTTTAAAATATTGTATTAAACTTTTTTATGAAAGATAGTTTAGAACATATATATCTCAATGTGATCATATGGAACATTTAGCATGTACCCAAGATTTTTAAATCCAAAATTGTTCTTTTTAAGAGTTGGAAAGATGGCTTGGTGATTATTAGGGTTTAAATGTTCTTACAGAGTATCTGGATTTAGTTCCCAGGACCAATATCAGGAAGCTCACAGCTGCTTGTAATATCACTTTCTGGGCACTCACCACCCTCTGTTACGCTTGGGCATCTGCATGGATGTGGTACCCATCAACTCATGCAAATATGTAAAAAAAAAAAAATAGAAAACTTAAAATTTAAAATTAGCAAGCTTAAAATAACAACAGAAATACTGTATCCTGTGGTGTAAATGCCCTTAAAATGGTTAATTTGCAATTGAATAAAATAGAGCACGGGCACACAGTGAACACACAACCTGACCATGACTAATAAGTTCAAAGCCAGTAGTAAGAGTTGACCAAACCCAGTTCTTGAACTTGGAAAGCTAGTCAGTCTAGAAGTCAATTTCCAAAGATCATTGTTTTTATTATTATGCCATATTCCTTCTTCAGCCTACTTTAGAAACGTACACACATTCAAAATACGTCTCCTGATGCGTTCTTGTGTCTGCCACTCCTTTTTTTATGCTCCAAAGAACATAAGATGTATCAAACGCAGTTCCCAAAATATTTATGTGCTGTCTTAGGAATATTATATTGCAGAACTTGCCCAGCAGGTGACCCATACAATGGGTCTTTTTTAAAAATATTTATATTAATCATTACACTGTTTACCTTGCATTTTAAAAATTACTAATGATGGTAATTATTTGTGAAATTTAGCAGTCTTTATGACTTGTCTAGTAAGTATTGTGGACATTGTTTTATTAATGTGTTTGCTGTTATTCTTAATACATAGCTCATATAAAGTTTTTGAAATATAGCGAGGTTCATCTTTCACACTGAAGATGACTCTAGTATTTTATGAAGTAGGAGAAATTCTCATTTGTCTGAAATATAACCATCACTTTAATTATTATTTCAGTCTCTGCTGTTGATCAATAACTATTATTTTTCTTTGAGGGCAGAGTGTCTAAATACACTCATCTAATTTTAGAGCATAAACTTTTTTCTCCAAAATGGAAATATTTTATCTTAGATTATTAGGAATGAAAATATTACAAGAAGGTGTAACATTGTATAACTTAGCCATTCTGTAATAAATTATAAATTCATCTAAAGAGAGTTGCTTTTTAGTTGCTCAGTTTGGACTAGCACCTGTATGTGAGGAAATGACCCAGGCATAGGAAAAGAACTATCAGGAAGGATAAGAGAAATAATGTCCAGAATCCCTAAAATGCCAATACAGAATCTATTCTTAACAGCCATATTTGAGGACTTTTCTATTTGGGAGCAAGGGGAGTAATGGATGATGACTATAAGAAAAAGTAGTAAGGAGGAATTGATGGGTACCAAGAATGTAGATAGAGGGGAGAGAATTGTAGGGAAGGCAAGATGAGGAGGAGACATCTAGGGACCCTTGAGAGACAGGTTCTCACAGAGCACTTCCATTTGATGTTAGGTAGTCCTCTCACCTACATCTAGTTGAACCTGGAGCCTCTTTGGGGTTCTGCTGTGATTTCTACTTAGAGTCTTATTTCATATGCCAAGCACTGCTTCTTCTTCATACACTATGCTGCATCAAAAGATTTCCAGTCTTCTCTCACTCTACAATGTGTGGCTAAAGGATTACCTGCTAATGATGGCCTACTCTTCTGTACTGTTCAGTCAGGGATGGGCTAGGAGACAACAATACCTGAAATGACCAAGAGAATAATCCTTGCAGAAAGACGGAAAAGGTCCAGGCTTGGAGACACTTTGTAAAATATACAATACTGTTCAGGTGTTGTGTCTGTAGAGAGAAAGCATTAAAAAGATGAAAGAGTGATGTAGTAGAGAGGATAAGGAGGGGGAATATGAGATCACTCCAAAATCCAGAAGGCCAGCAAAAGCAACCAAGAACGTTTAGAAAGTGAGTAAAGCTTTAAACAAAGGCAAGAGTATCCCATAACAGTTATCACAAGAATTTCAACCTCAGATCCCCAGCCACCATCTCATTGCATCATGCAAAGTAACAAAGAGTAGGGAGGTGATGGATTACCTATGATGGAAAGAATGTGATCAAAATATATTGTGTGAAATGTTCAAAAGTACATTATGAATAAATAACAGAAATTCTCTTGTGCCCAGCAGAGGAAAGGCGGCTGGCCAACATCAAAGCAGGAACTAGATCAACTCTTGTCTTGAAACCACAAGGGAAACAGAAGGCTGTGGTAGGGCAGCATACAGAAAAGCTCCATATCTAATCCCCAGCTCACAGGAGTCTGAGGGGTTAGAGAATCCAAGACTATTTAGAGAACAGAAAACTCAAGAGAAGACGATGCACTCAGAGTCTCAAAGTTGGCAGAAGTTTAGTAACATGAAAATTTAAGAATGTCTTTGGAATGCAACAGAAAGCCATTTGTACCACCAGAATGGAAAATAAAGAAACTAAGTCATGTGAGTAATAGTTTAACCCTTAGAATTTTTTATATGGTTTATCTATCATCGTGATTCATGAGTTGCAAATTTTGAACACAGATGCATGACTGAAATTGTCCCACCATGGAACATGAATGACCACCCACTCGACATATGTAAAAATTAAGTTATGGGCAGGAACTCTACTGAGACATTTTTAAAAATTAAACTTTAAACAATCTCCAGGTGAATGACTAGCCTAAAATTTAGGCCCCAAATTATTTCAAGATGTAGAAATATAGAGAAATTTGTCTACCATGCTTAACTGGATTCAGCGATCACTGTTGTTAAAGCGAAATGACAGATGATTGCATTGGTTACTTATAAAATTTTATCACAATGCTACTGGGACTTAAACTTTGCATCATGTTAACCTAAAGCTGAACGGAGACCATCAACACAAAGTGAACTTTCAGCTTTTCCAACCTTCTTGGGTACTGGTGGTGCATAGTAGGGATGGATGCCATCACTTCTTATGGTAAAATCACTACAGCTGCTTCCCTTCCTGTCATTGCATGTTCTAACCCCCATGATCATTATTCTCATATGGAATAACTTTTGACTTTTCTATTCCTCTCTCATACTCCAGGAATAAGTTCTGAGTCTTTGCCTACCTAACCATTACAAATTCTTAGCTGGAAATATAAGAAGTCCTTCTATGGAGCCATTCTGAGACATCTGGGACTTTTGTTCTTTATGAATCAAGGCATTTTATTCATAATTCTATGGGCACTTGCCATTCTGGTGTAAATTTCCTTTGCTACAGAGACCATCTCCTTCAGCTTCATAGTTCCACAATCCAGAAAGTTTTCTAGACTGTGTCATTTCAGTAAATGTCTGGTATGACAATTTCTTCACTATTATTATTGTCATTTTCTAAAAATAATTGTAAATAGAATAATGACCTTTTATTTCACTTCATGGCTTTCAATAAAAGCATATAACTAACCATTAATTACAGAGATTTGCTTTGTTGGTTTAAATTTCTTTCACTGTAAAGGCCTTCACATTGAGGTCTTGAATTACCAAGCTAATCTATTCTTTAAAAAGCAATCTCAGGTCTATATATAAAGCAATTTTAATAACTCAGTATCACTGCCTCTGTTTGCTCATTAATTATGATTTCTAACTAGTTCTAAAACCCTAAAATAAAGAGTGGTACATAATGATAGGCTATTATTCCATAAGTATGTATAATTAGGGATTACTATTATCCAAAGAAAAGTACATGGAATCTCATTAACATATATGTTTTAGGGGAATTTTTAAAAACTAAATGTGTTATAATAAAGAATGGAGAAGAAATGTAGAAAAAAATCTCATTTTTTTAAGATAAACTTAGTACAGCCTTCATTAAGTAATTGCTAAGTGCTAAGAGCTGTACATGGCACAAAAAGTTCAGAAGTCAACAAGAGAATGTTTGGTTCTCTGACTTGATGGAACTCAAACTTCAATAAAGAATTTGGTAATTAAGTGTACAAGTGAAAATCAAAAGTAAGTGAATATTAATCATATTCCCATATTCTTTAAGGAAACACATTGCCATGTTCATTGAATAGCTGACATCCATGTCAAGGAACATTTCTCTTTAAAGTTAGGTCCAGAGAGAGAGGCATCAGTTCTGAAAGAGGAGGCAAATGTTAAATAGTCAAAGTATGAGGACAAGCATCAACACAGACCCTGAGATGACAGATAGCTTAGCTTGTTCAAAGAATTGAAAGATAGAGCAGAGAAGATGAGAGAGGAGAGCACACTGGTGGGGTGATAAGGAAGACTGAGGTGAAGTGCTGGAGGCAGATGTCAGATCATGCTAAGTCTCATGTGTCTAAGGAGTCTCTGCTTCACTGCAGAAAAGTGGGAAGATGCCAAAGTGATTTAAACAACAGAGGCACACTGTAAGATCGTCCTTTTTGTAGAACACCTAGTTAATATGTGGACAAGGAAACAAAAAAAATCAAAAGTCAAAGCAGACCGCTGCTCTAAGTGCCCATTGTTTGTAAGGATCAGGCACAATTACCTGTCTCAAATGAGGAAAAACAAGATAGACATCTAGAAAGGTAGTTTGGTAAAGAAGATTAAGTGTTTAATGCGGCCAAGGATACCTGCAACACACACAAGTAGATGGATGAAGCAGGAATGTGGAGTTAAGGAGAACTCAAGGTGGTAGCAGAAACTTGGGAACTGTTGGCCTACGGTGGTATTTAAATCCTTGGAAGGGACACATTTTCCAAGAGGAAAACAAGAGAGATTAGAGAGAATTATAGACTCACTGGAGATCTATAATAGTCAATGGGAGGAGAGAGAGAAATCATTGTTGGGAACTGAAAGGAGAAAGTCTGAGAGGTAAACAAAGACTTGTAGATTGCAGCTTCAGAGGCACCAGAAGAGTGTTTATCAGAGAATTTGGACCACTGTGTTGGATTCTTACAAAACACAAGATATGGGTGAAATGTACAACAAATTGACAACCTGTCAAGGCAGAAGTCAAATGTTGGGTTATAAGTAATAATTAAAGAAGAGTTCATGAATCTGTGATGGAGCAGGGGCACAGAAGAAGTTGGGGTGGGCGGGGGAAGGATGAGAATGATGTGGGCACAGCACTCATGCATGAAGTTCTCAAAAAAGAAAATAGTTTTTAATATTCAGTTACAGAAAAAGGTCTAAATGGAAATAGGCTTAATAAGCATAGACAGAATCATTCCTGGGCATTATGCAGTGAAAATCTCACAGTGTAACTAGCAAGTGAGGAGCATAGACTGAGCTGCACTGGAGTAAGAGCTTAACACCAACAATTAGAGCATGCTGCATCTGGATGATAAAAGTGGTGATACAACTATAGAAACAAATGGCTGAAAAAAAATGGCCCAAGGCATGAGGCCTTCCAGAAACCACAAGCCTGGAATAGGCCTCTGAGTCACAGAAGGTCTTAGAAAAGTGACAGAAGAGGAAGGTACCATCTACTCTTGAGCAGCCCACAGTGACACTATAGGATAACATTCATTATTATTGAGTAAGCAGTGGAAATAGCAAGAAAGTTTGTCCATTTGATAGAGATGTTGGAATAGGGAATGAGAAATGAACAATGAGTGAAAGGTAAATAATAAAGACGTAGAGAGAAAGGCAGTGACCTGCTTTACCCAGTGACCCCAGGGATGTTCTTCAGAGGGACCATTAACAAAGCAGAGTTCTAGGGGACACTCATTTTTAATGAAGTCCCAGGCATGAATGTGTCCACTGAGTAAAAGTTCATTTGTGTGTACCTGAGTGTGGGGGTTTGGGGAGTGGGGGATGTCTGTCTGTGTCTGTCTGTCCATCTGGGTGTACCTAAATGTGGTATGAGTGTATGTTCCCATGTGTATGTGTGTCCTTGAGTATGCTGTGTGTGCACCTGAATGTAGTGTGTATGTGTGTGTGTGTGGTGTGTGTGTGGTGTGTGTGTGTGTGGTGTGGTGTGTGTGGTGTGGTGTGGTGTGTGTGTGTGTGTGTGGTGTGTGTGGTGTGTGTGTGTGTGTGTATCTGTCTGTCTATGTGTATGTATGAATGTATCTGAATGTGGTTTGTGTCTGTGTATATGTTTGTACCTGAGTATGTTATATATGTGTGATGTTTGTGTGCCTGACTGTGGTGTATATGTGTATGTAACCAAGTGGTGTGGGTATCTGCTTTGTGTGTGTGTGTGTGTGTGTGTGTGTGTGTGTGTGTGTGTGTTGCTAGGCATTGTCCTTGAGCATATTAGGCAAGCCCTCTACAACTGAAGTAAACATTGGAGCAATGCAGTGTTTCCTAGATCAGCCTGGAGAGTGTGTGAGCAGGGTATGGATGGTAGCAGAGAGAATGCACAGTGTGGGAAGACTAAAAAGGAATAGTTGAAATCATAGTGAAAATGAGATGTGTAACATTTCTCTTGGAGTCTTAGTGAAGGAAGTTTTCTGCCAATAATCACAAAGAATTATAGAACATGGCTGGTCACATTTTGGTTTCTAGAACAGTGCTTCATCCTGTCCTGTGGTATGGTGGTAGACATGAAATGCCACATGTTACCCTAGAATCTGTTACTCAAGCATCTCTTCCTTTCCATATTTTAACTTAGGGAACTTGATTTAATAAGTTCCTATCCATAAGCATCCTGCCTGAACTTGTGGCATCTGGTCATGCTACTCACAGGCTAAGACGTGATACCAGCAGACTGTACAATGCTTTCCTAGTAAACAAGCCACACTGACTGACCAGAAAGGAAAATGCATCACAATGATCTGCACTCCCACCACAGTTTCATTCCTATGGAGAGGTGGGAAAAGGAAATGGGTCTTAAAATTTGTCAACATCATTCTGCCTGCTAAATTTTAAGTGGCAATGTTGCTCTTTAATAAGCAACATACAAGCAGATTTCCCAAGCATTCATACCTACTGAAAGGACCAGAAACCAACTACAGAACATGGAAAGTATCAGAGATCATGACCCTTCTCTAGCATCCTAACTAAAGTTTCCTTCTGGAAAAAAGTTAGCAATGTCAGGCTCAGAATTTGACTAAGAAATGAGAAATGTTTACAAGCCAGGTAAGCCATTTTAACTCACCAGACAGTGTCCTCTTGGAAAAATATGGACTTATTCTCGTGAGAGCTTATCTGTTCTAATTACACACGACCTGTTTATCAAAGGGACAAAAGGCTTCTGTTCTTCAAGAGAATAAAGGGAAGCTTGAGGAAGAATTTAAATATTTAAGAACTACTTTGAAAAAGATTACACATGGTGTCCATGTATAGTTCTTTTATAAAGGGAACACACACACACACAAACACATACACACATACACACCAGCTTTTGTGGTTTCTCTGAGTTCAGGACTTCTTTCTTTCTTTTTTTCTCCCTCCCCTTCTCATCTTTGACTCTCCCCTACAATTACCACTGTCTGTAGCTAAATGCCAGAGGATACACTACTAAGAGTAATACAACATTTACTTATAACCAAGACTGAGCAGTACTGGCCTGAGTAGCTTGGGTCAGCATGATCACTAGGCATCATTATGTTATCAGGAGCAGGGAACAAGCTTTCTCCCAGACAATCCATTGATCATTGAAGCAGTAGACAGTGCCCACAGGGCTAGAGTAGTAATAAAGTTTAATAAATGGTCCAGAAGATTTCTTTATTTGAATGATGTACTTCTATTTTCTATGAAATAACTTAGAAACTCCCAGGATGAGCTTTGTCATCAACTCTGCAGCCAGAGAGAGCAGGCTGTTCTTCATTTAATTTTTCAAAAATTGACAGCTTAAAGATTTTAGGTGTTTGGAAGATAGCTAAGCCCTTATCATGCCAGTGTGAAGACTCAAGTTTGGATTCTCAGATCTCAGTAAAAAACCTGTAATCCCTGACCATGGAAGGCAGGGATGGAATCCTCAGAGCAAGTCAGCTTAACAAACAAATCCAGAGCATGAGTCTCAAATTAAGTAAAAGATCTTTCCTCAGCAAATAAAATGGAGAGGGAATAAGGAAGTTATGAGACATCAACCTTAGGCCACCATATGTACACACATGCAAGTATACACACACACACACACATATATATGTATACACTCACACATATATATAGGAACCATTTACACATGTAAACATTCGTGTCACACAGCATACCATATATACACACATAAAAATCAATTTTTTAAATTCATGATATGCATGATGTTTTCACATACATACATGTTACAGAATGTCCAAGTCAAGCAAATTAACTTGTCTATCACCTCAACACATACCTCTTTTTTTTTCTGGTGATATATTGCTAATACTACTACAGTCTATGATCTTCAAGTACAAAATATTTTTATTATTAACGTTAACTACTATGATGTATAGTGAATGTCTATTCATTATTTCTTTAAAGCATAACTGAATGGCATGAAGTGGGGAACAGTCATGCCCATGGGCCATGTAGAGTTCAGGGCATAGAAGGGTAGAGAGAGTCACAGGAACTGCAGAAGTGATCCAGACAGAGTTAGGTTGGGGAGAGCCAGACAGAAGAAACTAAATCATAGCAAATGAGCTGAAGAATCATCTCTAAGTTTCTCAGCCAACACAATTCTTTGGTCTTTGTATGGGTTCCCAACAAGAGATTACATGCACTGAATTTGATTGTCACCTTTGGGTGGCCTTGCTACCCCAGTGTACCACCTGGCTGCCTGGCAGCTTGAACATATGCCCAGCCAGCTGTGGGCTGGAGATGGCTCTGGCTGACAGGCTTTCTTGAATGAAGCCGTGGAGGAGTGATGACTGCATGGTTTGCTGCCGCCAACTTATTTTATTATTACTGTTGAAGAATAAATATGGAAAGGAGAGAAAAGCCACTCTAGGCTTTGAAAGGGAAGTATAGCAATTTCTTTATATATGTTTAACCTCCTGCATTTACTACAACTTTACTAAGATTAAAAGCAATTGAATATCTGTATGTCTGAATATTTTTAAAATGAAACTAAGGCTGAGAAAGGAATTTTTAATTAAATTCTTAAACGATGCACTCATTTACTTTCTAGTTCAATTTAAATCTCTTTAGAATGCCAATATAATAATTTAAAACTGATTGAATTAATATTTTTAAATTAAATAATATTGTGATGCTGAACCCTGATACAGTATATATTCTTATTAATATGACTTGAATTGGAGCTAGCTAAATAAAATAGCCAAAACGTATGACTACATCATAGTCATTCCCATATGTAGTACCCAAACTATACCTAAATCATCAGTAGTCTGTGTCTGTTCATAAAGTGATTATAATAAAATTTTAGTCAAACTGCAATCCACTTCAATGACAGGGAAAAATCATGGTGAGAGTTTGTATCATACATACATGTGTGCATTAAACCTAAAGTTGTCTCCTTTTCTACATGTCCATTAATTTATTTTATTACTATCACCAATCCACCAACAGCCAAGTAGATTCAAACTTTCCTTGTATCCTTGTATCCCAGTCCATTCAGGCCACTATAGCAAAGAACAACACACTGCACAGATTTTTAAAAAGCTGGAATTGATTTCTCACAGAGTAGCAGGCCTGGAAGTCTAATAGCAAAGTACGAGTAGAGAAGGCTTCTGCTGGGAGTTCTCTCTCTCTCTCTCTCTCTCTCTCTCTCTCTCTCTCTCTCTCTCTCTCTCTCTCTCTCTCTCTCTCTCTCTCTCTCTCTCTCTCTATCTCTCTCTCTCTCTCTCTCTTCCCCACCCCTCCTCTTTATAGATGACATCTATCATCTTCCTTTCCTACTAGCAAAGATGAAGAAGGAGAAACCACCATTGCTGTGGACCAGCATGAGGAACAAGCAAGGACTGGAAAGAAAATAAGTGAGAAGCAAAAAGCCAGTTGCTTGAAAACTGCAACTTATCAAGATTTACAACATTCTGAGAGCACTCGCCTTCCAAGGACTTTCCTCACAGCCTCCTTGTGAAAATTGTAGAGATGTGGATTTTATTGTTGTTGTTTGTTTGTTTTTATGTCATCTTGTGTTTATG
Source organism: Mastomys coucha (assembly GCF_008632895.1). Lineage (NCBI taxonomy): Eukaryota > Metazoa > Chordata > Mammalia > Rodentia > Muridae > Mastomys > Mastomys coucha. The sequence goes on along the minus strand of NW_022196896.1, from coordinate 82,364,995 downwards.
TTTCACAAGAAAATACTATAATAAATGTTATATAACATGGGCATTCATAACAATTTTAAATTAAATAACATAAGAATTCATACTAAATATTTAGTTTTATTATTTAAAACATTAATCTAACCAAGAATTCAGAAACAGTATTTGTGATGGCTAGTTTTAACTGTCAACTTAACACATCATAGAATCCCCTGAGAAGAAAACCTTAACAAAAACTGTATAGATTGAGGTGGCTTCTAAGTCTCTCTCTGTGGAGGATTGTCTTTTTTTAATTTAATTCAGTCAGGAAGTCCTGCTCACCGTAGGCAGCACCATTCCCTAGGCTTGGACACCAGAGAATATAGGAAACTCCTTTCCTATATAGTGAGCTGAGCATGAATGCTTTCATTAACTCTGCTCTGACTGTGGATACAAATAGCTGTTCCAAGCTCTAATACTATGACCACCCTGCTGTATCACCTAGTACCTGTGTGCTAAGAATAACCTCTTTTGCCCCTAAGTTGTTCTTGTCAGGGTAATTTATTACAGAAGCAGAAAATAAAATGGAATCCATGTAGTTACTTACTTGCGGTAATTATTGATGGCAATACTTACTGATCACGTGGGCAAAATTTCATAAGCTTAGCTCTGAAATTCCAGCTGACTCTGAATTCATTTTATGAAACATTTACTAAGCACCACTCTCTCACTCTTCAACATGCAAATTATAAAATGTTTGGCATCAGACTTTTAATAAAAATCTAAAATATTTATAACAGTTGCTAATGATTAATGAAGAACTCTTCTGAAGCCCATATGTTAACTATTCACATCACTCTCTATTTTTCTAATCTGTACCAGATTCTACTCTCCTTCTTTATAAAAATTAATTAATTTTAGATAATAAATATATGATGAAAATAATAAATTTAGTATGGCTGTCTCCTCCACTACCACCTGTTATATACTGATAGTCATATTAACTTCAAATCTCAAGAAAAATGTGTACTTAGCACTTCAGAAACACATGTTAAAAAAGACACTGTCTGCTTTTGTGTCAGTATAAAATTGGGACTATCATAAAGTGATAATTAAAATTTCACTTGGAAATAACACAGTATGTAAAAGTTAAATGCCAATAATTTAGGCACACCCTTTCCAATTCCATGTGGAACCAGATGAAGGAGAAAATTAAGAAAACAGTCATCAGTATTAAGCAGGAACCCAGAGTCTGACCCTTTAGCACTCATGTGGAATCATTCTGAATTTTAAGAGAGTGGGGGAAAGACCAGTTTCTGATACCACTGTATAGAATATGCTCTCTAATTTGTAATTTTTAAAACAAAAATTTACCATAGTACAGGTGGAAGGTGAATGATCAATAATATTATGAGAATTAAAAACCTGACTTTTAACAGTAATACAACATTAATATCAAAAGGTCGTCAACAGCAACTCTAAAGCAAAATGTTCCTTTTATCTATCTTAATCTGCCCTGTGTATCTCATGATTTTTCTTATTTCTTGTTCACAGAGAAAGGAAAGGGGGAAGATTAGAAGCAACATATGTTACTTCTTATGTTAGCTCATTTAAGCATTTAATATTCACATTCTGACAGACAGTAGGTGCAACCTTTTTCTCAAGTGTTGAGTACTCGTGTCATAGTGCGGGCACATGACTCAGATGAACCCAGCTATTCACCCACACACTCCCTGCCAGGTACTGGGAAAGTTCATTGTTGTCTTTCTGCAACCAGTGTCCAAATCCTTGGGATCATGAAGTCCCCCCACCAACTCATTTTAGCTGCCAAGAAATTAAATCATATACTAATATGCTAATATCTTGGGAGGACTGTGTGTGTGTGTGTGTGTGTGTGTATGTGCGTGTGTGTGTGTGCGTGTGTGTGTGCATGCATGTGTATGTGTGCATACGTGTGTGTGTGTGCGTGCATGTGTGTGTGCGTGTATGTGCGCATGCGTTTGTGTGTGTGTGTGTGTGTGTGTGGGTGGGTGGGTGTGTGGGTGTGTGCGTGCGTGTGTATTTCTTTTCTATATCTCAAAGGGTTTTAAAAGACTTCACAAAGCCCCCTTACTAACTAAAGTTAGATTTGGGCATTTTCACATAGAAGAACCCTATATATGAGAAACAAAATTTCTTACATTCAAGGATTGTTGGATCACCTCACAGTCCAAGATGATTTCTGAAGTTACAGCTATTGTATAAGTGTTATAAACAGAAAAAAAAAATGAGAGAGAATCAGAGGAAGGCAAGGCTCTTCCAATTGACATGGCTCTCACTGGCCATACCAAAGGTCTCAAAATCTACATCTATTTATATCATTTTGATCAAAGGCGTTTCATTGTTTGGTCATAGCTAAATACAGGAAGCTGGGAAATATAAGCTTTTAGATCTGACAGCCATGTAAAAGTCAGATTAAAAGTCAGAAACAAAATCAGCACGGTTTGGGAGTGAATATTACCCCAATCTCTGCTGTGGTCTATGAACTTACACACTTGGAAACTAACACATATGCACTGCTGAAATTTTACTAATCATTTTTTTGTACCTATATACAATTTTGTCTTTTTAAAGATAACTCACCTCATCCTGCCAGCTTCAGGGATATCCAACGCAGGATGATCATGAATATGCATTAAGTATGGGCTACACAGCAAGTTCGAGGTCAATCTAGTAAGAACTTGAGTTAAAAAAAAAAAAAGCTAATATTTTCTCTCTTAAAACTCTGCTTCCTAATCCTTCAAATCCCATTTACATCCACACTTTTCTGCAAGAAGACGTGCTGGTGCAGACCCTACACTGCCTGCAGTGATCACATCCTCTCCAGTGGGAAGTCTCGTAGTCCCACCAGTACTCCACACTGAGGAGCTGCACAGTGACTCCAGAATGCTTGCCTCAACACAGACCAGGCAGTATATGAGACTTAGGCAAGAAGATAACGGCAACTCAGAAGTGGCCGCACAGAGCTAAAATAGGTCTCAGAAACTCAGAGTAATACTTTCTGGCCTGATATTCCTCCTTTTACCCACTCCTTGTCAATTATGTTCCAAGATCAAATCTTGTGGGTGATTGTTATAGAGGCTACAGAGAAAGTGACACATTGAGCTAGCCTCCAGCATACTTTATGAAGAAATAATATCAGGCACATTATGGAATCAAATTCTGGGCATAGAATTAAAATGAGAGCATGTAGAATGTCATCTAGTACCCAAGAGCACAGATATTAAACACACGTATACCTGCATCCATGCCAATACACATATATCACACATATGTCCATATATGTCCCCATATACACAAAAAATCCCATATACAGAGTGGCACACAAATAGGAAAACATATTTTCATTTTTATTAAAGCTCAGAGGATCTCAGTTAAAAGGCTAGCCAGCCTTGGTAGAGATGAAGATGAGTGGGTGTCAGAGAGCGTCAGGTACAGGGTCCTGTTCAGAGCCGGGCCCAGATTTCTTTGCAGATGCCCGCACTTGATCGTGCTCAACAGCATCTCCTGCTCCTTCGCTGTGGCACAGGCATCATAGGCAGCCAGGAGACTGACAGAGGTGTTGTATCGATCCACCAGGGCTGCTGCCTTCTTCCCCACTCAGTCCGCGTACCTGCATCAGCTGCAGGGCAAATACTTCGAGCACAGACTGGGCCTTGTTCTTGACAGCTTCTGCATTGAAGTCACTGAAGGTGAGGAGCGAGCAGAGAGGGTTTGTGGAAGACTGTGCTCCTGATTCAGCATCTCCTGGGGTTCCCCAAGGGCAGCTGCATAGGGTGTGGCTCTGGTACGGTCTTTCCAGGCCCTTTGTCAAAAGCGCCAGGTAGCCAGTTGACTCCTTAATACAAACACACAAACACACACACACACACATATATGGTCTGCTTTTTTTTT
>NW_022196896.1:82304928-82357062 GCF_008632895.1 Mastomys coucha | reverse complement strand
GCTGGGGCTGGCCACTCTCCTCTGTCATCAAGGAAGGGTCAGGTCTTATCAGGGTCATATCTGCCTACAGAGATTTGTCTAGAAGCATTTTAGACGCTGGTTACAGAATATGAGGGAGTAGTGGAGTGAAAGCCTGGGGCAAGGGGCAATCAAATGCATAAAGGAATGGGTCTTGGTGAGTATCTGGCCATATTGATGTGGTAGAAGATAAGAAATCAGAAAACTGGTGACATTTCTGAACTTTCTAAAGCAGAAAGATGTGGTGTTCTCAGCAGAAATAACAGAAAGAGAAAGAGGGTCACATTAAGGAGTGGAATGCCTTTCCCTCAGGTAACCTCTCTGGTAGTGGATATTAAGTAAGTCTCGTGTTCACATTTTGCCTACCCAGGTGTTCCTTGACCATGCCAATTCTGGCCTTTCCATACTGATCACTAACAATAAGTTCAGCCTATACACTCACCTTTATTCTGGGTCCTGGAGCTTTTTTTTTTTCTGGAATACATCGTCCTCCATATTTTCTCTAACTCCTCAGCTTCCTATTATTTTAATCACTCCAGAGTGTGTAAACAACTCCACTCACTCAGGAAACCCAAATCCTTTCAGGAAATCAAATGAGGTCCTACCATACTGGGTGGGCAGACCACCCAGCCCAGGTTCATGTGAGGGAATGTGAAGAAGGACCTTACATTAGCATCCTGAGCAGCATCAGCAGAGGATGCTTGACTGAACTGACTGAAGGCACCCAATAGATAGTGAACTCAGAGTCCTGACACTGCCCTAACTGGTATGACTTTCTTTCTAGTAAACTTAGATCAATCATTCTGCAAACATGATCAATTTTTTAATGATGTAAATAAACTAGTTTCTTTAGATATTCTTCTTAAAATGCTTGCTCTCATAATTAAATTCAAGTATGCTATAACATCTAAAGGTTTTTAATGTTATCATTAGTGATAGCAGCAAACTTTCAAAACTAAAATATTTAAATTTTGTTACTTATTCTGCCCCATGCATTTACTTTTAAATCTTGAATAGCAGTGACATGCTATATTTCCTGCAGGATTTGAATAGTTCATAGCTAACATTAACATTTAATGAAACCAAATAAACCAAGGAAGTGACTCTAAAAAACTTAATAACTCAGTAAGGCAGAAGCTTATTGTGCAATTATTAGACAGACCTTTGTCAACTTATGACTCCACATGATTCTGAATTATTCTGTCTTAGAGAAGGGAAACCCACACAGAGCTACTCATGAGTTTCTTCTTCAGTTATTTGTTTTTTGTTGGTTATTTTATTTATTTACATTTCAAATGTTATCTCCTTCCCAGTTCCTCCTCCACAAATGCACACATGAGCTTCTTAAAAAGCATTACTCTTTTCACCGACCCTTCAGTTTCACACATGTATGTGCTCTTGTGATTGGAACCTCGCTGAGCTGAATGACGTGCTGATGGCATAAAAGTGTCATATCTTAGTTCTGTCACTGTTCACAGTAAGATGCCTTTACTACTAAGGACTCAGGAAATGCTAGACTTAGATATTTTTGATACCTCATCACTCAAACCTGCAAAATTGCCTATCGTTTGCTTCCTTCCCCACTATTCAACTATTCATTAAACATTGATTTGGCATAAATTACCACAAAACACTAGGAAGAAATAAAGTCAGGAGCTTAAACGGGCATTATCATGTTTCCTAGGAAGAGCAACAGTAAATTACCAGCACCCCAAAAATTCATTTTCTTAAAAGAAAGAAAGAGAAGGTTGCTCAGAAAACAGAGAGTGTGTAATAGAGAATTTAAAATAAATAAATGTCCAAAGAAAATACACACCAGAGGCTGAGATGAAATGTGGAAGCCATTGTACAGAAACTTGCACAAATTCCAAAAGTAGTCAATTTGGCTAACTCACAAAGAAATGGCAAAGAAACAAAAGGATAGAGTCTAAGGAACTTCAAAGGTGAAATGAGTATGATGACATTTGTCTTTCCATAATTCCATTTTAAGTATTATAATGCATGTGGTATCTTCTACTTTCAACTTTTTCACCTATGCTATTTATGGTGATCTGTGTGTGCACATGTACATGTGCATATGAGTGAGTGTGTGCCTGTGAATGTGTGTAGATATGTGTGTGAGAGTGTTTGTGTGTGTATGTATGTACATGCATGCCTGTGTGCATGTGTGTGTATATGTATTGCAAGGTGTCTGTGTACTTATATGTATGTGGATATGCGTGTGTGTGTGTGTGCAGGTGTGTGTGCATGTGTGTGTGAGTGTGTATTGTTAGGTGTGTGTACTTACTGTGGGTGTGTGCACATATGTGTGTGTGTGTGTGTGCGTGTGTGTGTGTACTCCTAGTTGTCTGTGTAACATTTTAAGGCAAATGATCATTGCTTTCCATGTAGGACATTTTCTCCATCTCCAAAGACACTGAGGAGTCATCCATTTGTGTCTAAGTTAAAATGACAAGACATGTTTTCTTTGATTTATTAGTAAACAACTAAATAGCAACATTAAGCTTTTAGGAAAAGATTAACAACACTGCACTGTAGTACCTGTCAGGGTAATTTAAGAAAGAGCTGTTAAAAATGTTCATTCTTCATAATGGAGCATTCTCTAGTCTGCCTAATGGATGGGGCCATGCAACACACCTTTGGAACTAGGACAGCATGCTAAGGGTGGTGAGCACAGCTCAGAGAAATGCTTTGGTCTAAGAGAGATTGTTGAAAGTGGTTCAATCCTGACTGAGACAATTTCACATAAAGTTTTGTTTGCTTGGTTGGTTGTTTTATTTTCCCCAAAAATCTTAAATGTTCGTGGTTTTTAAAACCAAATTTATTCAATGAAGCTAAGGATTATTCACCAATTTTTCAGCCTTATTCAATTATTTTCTCTAAAGAAAATCACCCATATACAAACAGATGCTACTCCTACATACTAAATAGCAGCCAAATACAAGAATATTGCAAATATGAGAGTTTTTTGTAATTGTGAAAATAATGCTTGCTTATGCCTTGAAAGGAGGACCATGATTAATAAAATTACTTATTTCAGTAAGCAAGAAATGTTTGAGTGAAGATACTCTCAACTTTTAGTTATTTCATTTAATTCAAAGTCACAAAACATCTTCCAGAGAGTATTCACCTGACCCACCACCCACAAGTAAAGAGACATCATTTGGAGATGTGCAAATTAATAGAAAGCTTAGCTGTCCCAGAAGCTAAATTTTCAAAGCTGGTTCATGTCCTAACAAAAACACAAATAAATGTGATATTTCCATTAAATTCCTTTGATTCTCAGACTCCAAAGTAAAAGAGCATGTGGAGTCAGAATCACAGATATTTTCAGCACACTCACTCCTGTGACACAAACACTGGAGAACAAAGGTGATTGCTGGCCAATTTGTTTATTTCTCTTAATGCTACTCAACAATGGTACCTATATCTCATAAATTCCATTTGCTTTTAAAATAAACCCCAAGTTTCTTGATTTGAAAATATACTAATTCATAACAGCATTAACTTGATCCTGAAGTAATTAATACTGTAAAAATAGTCAGCTTTGAATTAAAGACAAAGCCATGAGTTCAACCAGGATCAAAAGGCACCTTCCACTTGAGCCTGTTGACTGGAACAGCAATAAATACAAAGCGTGTCTTTTTTAAAAATAAATTTGGAAGGCTTGTATGACTATATCATAGTATGGAATAAAATCTCAGGAAGACTAAGTTATTTAGGGAATGTCTAGCCCTAAATAAGATATATTTAGACAACCGGTGAGTGGGCATACTCAGGTACCAGGATGATATGAAGGAAAGAAACCATGGCAGGGGCTTCCACTTGCTTTCCAAGTAGGAGACTTCAGAACAAAGACAACTGAGGCCTGGCAGAAGAATAAAGCAACCCTCACGATGCAGAAAAGCTAGCATCATAACTAGTCATAAACCAATGAAGGAGATGCCTGGCTAGTACTTACTTCAGGTCAGTTAACAACGTGGAGCTGGCAGTGCCATCACGTGTCCATAGAAATCCCATCAACAGCAAGAGAGTAACACAAGCCCATCGATCTGTGTTCACACAATCCAAGTGATTAAAAAATAAGTGAACTCAGAAACATGCAGTTTACGATTGAACTTTAACAAGCCTAACCTTCTACTAAAAACAAACCCTTGAGGTCACATTAGTAATGTGAAACCACACTTTAAGTATGATTTTTGACTCAAGATGCTACTCTAAGAAGTACAGTTGACTTAGGGTATAACTGTTTATTATTTATTTTAAATTCAACAAATTTTTATTATAATATGTATTATATCATGAATCTATTAAAGGTAGCAACCTACATAATGAAGGCATCATATAAAAACAGTGACATTTACCGGATGCTTGCATTCTAAAGGTTTTTCCTGGATGTCCATAATAAAAGCAAATGTGTGATGTCAACTGTCGATTCTGTTGTCACAGCAAATGCCCAAGATAGTCAACTGAAAGAAAAATAGAGTTTATTTTTGCTCATAGTTTTGAACGGTCATCCCTTTTGCTGTGACCTGTGATGAGGTGGCTCAGCATGGTAGAAGTGTGTTACAGAATCTCAGACCTCAGGGTCAGGATACACAGGGCAAATATTAGGGCTGAGGTCCCACTCTCTCCTTAGGAGATATGGCCCACAAGAGCAGTAAGACCCCCTAGCAGGCCCCATTTGTGAATCTTTCCACTACCATGTAATAGCACTAATCTGGAGACGCATCTTTAACACCCATGACTTCTACATCTAAATATAGCCCAAGCTAATAAACGAAATTAGGATTTAGCTTAGTTTAGTTTGAAAACTTAAAGCAGCGATTTCTATTGAGTTTTATCACATTTTTTGTTTGTTTGCTTGTTTCTCTCTCTCTCTCTCTCTCTCTCTCTCTCTCTCTCTCTCTCTCTCTCTCTCTCTCTCTCTCTGTCTCTCTGTGTGTATGTGTGTGTGTGATTATATGTATGTGAGTGTGAGCACCTGTGCCATGACACATCTGGAGTTCAGAGGATAGTTCATGGAGTCATTTCTCTCTTTCAACATTTATGTGACCTCTGGGGATTGAACTCAGGTCATCTGCCTTGTGCTGCAAGTGGTTCACTTGCTGAGCCATCTTGCTGGCCTAAATTCATCCTTTAAGGGATGACAATGAAAAACAAGGAGAGATGAATATCTTGGACAGCACTTCTGCTGCTGCTCCTTGCCCAACTGCAGCAGACTGGCCTCATCATTCTACTTGAACCAGAATACTCCTGTGGGTGATGTGGCTACTATCAAATTGTACTCTGGAGAAGAAAGGAGGAAGGACAGGGAAAACAGGAGGAGGCATGAAGACAAGCAGAATGTAAGTCAGAAATAGCATTGGAACAAGAAAGAGGGAGGCAGGGAGGGAGGGAAGAAGGCATGGAGGGTGGGGAGGGGAGGCAGGGAGGGAAGGAGACAGGGGGGAAGGAGGCAGGGAAAAGAAAGGAAGAAAGAAAGGAGAAAGGGAGAGAGAGAGATAGAGGAAGGAGAGAGAGGGAGAATGAATCACTCTAGAAGAAAAGAGCAAGCAATACAAGCACTGGTCAGCCTTCAAGTTGCTTCCTTCTCTGTAGAGTTTGTGAGATGCCCTGAGCATGGAGCAATCTGGGATGCTCTGACCCTACTCAACTTTACTTAGCATTTCCACTCACCTCTTCCCAGGCACAGGAAAATTCTTAAGCACACCCCCTGTTCCTCATGCCACAGGAATGAGCTGAAGGGCACAGTTTCCATTGCAAAAGTGGTGGGGAAAACAAACATGGTGAATAATTTATAATGAGTTAATTATATCTTTAAATGGTAGAAACTGTAATGTGTGACCTGTTTCCAAAACATAGAGGAAATGCACAGCCAGTCTCTGCAAAGAAAGAATTCACTCTTCACAGGGTGACTCTTTGATAGCAGCTATGATGACGCAGGGCAGAGACAGATGTGCTGCAGATGTGTGCAGAGACTTTCCAAGTTGGTTCAACATAAGATTTGAATATTAGGTTACTATCCAGTGGACAGTGACCCCATCAGTACTGTAAGTCATTCTGTAAATGTGAGACCCCAACTATCTCTTCTCTAGACTGTGTCTTCAGCTTTGTCCACCTGCCTCTACAAGTTCAAGCTGGGAGAAGAGTCACCTCCAGGACTGCCATTTGCCTTAGGAGACCATCCTATTCACAATTCTCTCACTCAGATCTAACTCAACGATTACCAATAAGGTTGCTTTCTTTTTTCATTTTGTAACTGCTAAAAGTTCTTCAAGACTGTCTCATGGCCTCCTCAACTCCTCAATGTGGCAATCTGTACAATGGTTCCAAGCTGTCATCCTACAAGCAGGGCACTTCATCTATACTCATCTCTCTCTTCCCTACCCCACCTCTACTCGGGAGCCACTCTGAGAAAGCCATGGAATTCTTCTGAAGACCACATTTACCCATCTTTTGGCTTTAACTTAAATAATTCTTCATCCACTGAATAGTTTATAACTATCCTACCCAGCTCTGAGCTTTGAAAAACTATAAATTTATCTCATTTATTTATTTATTTCATTTGTTTATTTCTGTGGAGAGTGTCCGCAGCCTGGTTGCAAGACTTGGTAGAAATTGTTCCTACATGCACTAAGCCATTTTGATGGCCCTAGCTCTGAGATATCTACACCTTAGCTCAGACTAACCGTTAAAGCAGTGCTTCGACACTGGTAGGTTGAGATCCCTTTGGGGGATGTGAGGACCCTTTCAGAGGGGTCACATATCAGATATCCTGCATATCAGATATTTATATTCCAGTTCATAACAGTAGAAAAATTACAGTCACAAAGTATCCAAGAAATAATTTTATGGTTTGGGGTGGGGGTCACCAAAACATTAAAGGGTTACAGTGGTAGAAAGGTGGAAAACCTTAAAGAACTGCCTTAAAGGAAAATGTTTTTAAAAATCAAGAACTATGCTCATAATCTCTGCAAAACTGGAGGTCAAGTGAAGGTCATGGTCCTATGACAGTGTTGCCCTCCCCAGCCAGAAGCCTGCTGTCCCATCTCCTGTTTTCATGCCTCGATCCTCCCTCTGGTCAGACATATTCAAACTCGTTTTTATCAGTATTTCCTCAAAGCCTATGGATCATCTTCTCTATAAAAGCCATACTTTAAAGTCTTTCTTGGGTCTAATGTTATAACTTGTTAATGTTTTAGAGAAAAGCAGAGAAAAGGAATGATCTTCAAACCATGGTGTCCGAAGGAAAGTCCATCTTTACAAACAGTGCACACAGGAGGACAGAGCCAGTCAGGCCCTGCTGGGAGGACCTCTCAGGTCTGCCCATGGTGTTTCCACCAATGGGCCTTGTGTTTACAGAGCTGCTGTGTGGCCTCAAGAAATACAGGTCTCCACCATGACTGCTCCCAGCAAAGTATAGATCTCTGGCCACTGTGCCATCGACACTCTTAGAAATCCATCTTGCTTGTACACAGATCCACCTGCCTGCTGCTCCTGGATGAGAAACTAGCTCCTTCCCGTAAAAATGTCCTGATCCTACAAGAATCACTGAGCCTTTCGATTATAATCATATACCTAAAGGGATTAAAGAGAAAAGCGTATTCTGTTATTTTAAATCCATTTAGAGTGACTATTGAGCCTTTGTTTTGTTGCTAGGGAGCACAAGTTAACTGGGAAAATGACATTCCCAAGCCTATCCACCTACTGTTAGTGAGGTATAATTATTGTTATTAGGGATTAGTAACTGAGTAGATGCCTTCTAATTAACAGACACTCTAAAAATCAGCCTGAGAAAATACTACTGGAGAGTAATAACTACAATGTCTCTAGTCAGTTTTCTCTGTGTTTAAGCTTACTGATTTCGATTTATTGATATAACTTAATTCTTACTTGTTATACTTCAAATTAAAGTGTAAGCATAGCTAAAGTTGTCCCCAAGAATCACACTTGTGCTCATCCTTATGTGGACTTGTGTTGTCTCATAGGAGCTCTGCATAGGGTGTCACCATGAGAGCGAGAAATAGGCCTTTAGAAAATAGTCCTCTATTGTGGGACTGTCTATTCATCCACAGTATTCATGAAGAAACAACAGCCCCTAGACCTTACTCCTTTCCTGACATGGAGGTTCTTCATCCTTCTTTCCCTCCAAGTCCCCTTGCCCATGAATCCTAAAGTCCCACCTCTGTCTCCCTGCCCAGACATTGGTCACCGACAACTTTATTTACCAATCAGAACCAACTGAGAGCAGGGACCCTCAGCATCTTACATGTGAATTCTCATGTAATTTTGGGAACTCAGTTAACATAAGCATTAGACCAAATCCACAACATCAGGTGATTTAAGTGAAAGGATATAACATTAGAGTATAAGCCTGAGAGGTGCAGAGAAGAGAGCACAGCAAACATGTAAGAGCAGGGAAGAGCAGCCTCAGGGTGCCCCACTATTGAATCTGGGGCAGAAAAGATGGAATATATAATTTAGTAGGTAATAATTCAGAGGGTATCAGAGGGAAGGTGCTAGTCACATGGAGGTTTTAGAGTGGCCCAACCATTAAACTGTTTAAGGCATATTAAAATATAAAAATACAAGGTTCTGTGTGTGTGTGTGTTTGTTTCATTCATGAACACCAAGTATTGGGGTAGGTATTGAGGAACATGCTGCTACCAGGTTGATTTGAGTAGAGGTTAATTGGCAACTGCAACAACCTGATCCCAAAGATAGTCTCAAATAAGTGCTAGACCTTTCATGTACTCACTTCCGTCTCTTCTTGCTCTATATTCAGGGCAAACACATCTAAACAAAGCAATGATGCTCTGTACTGACTCAAGATTAGGCTTCCAAACAAAGGAGCAAGAACATCCCTATGCGATTTACTTTCACATCTGGTCTTTTCTTTACTTTTCCCAATTCCTCAAAGAGTGTAAGGGTCAGAATTTTACCCCTTCACACAGTAAGGACTCACTAACATCATATCCTTAGGTCAAGATACACCCAGTTTATAATAATCTGGATTCTCAGATAAGCAATATAACAGAGGTCAAGACTATCATATTCAAAAATACATTGGTTTGTTCAACCTGTTCTACTTGAAAAGATAACATCCCCTTAGCCTCTCATTTTACTTTTCTAAAAGGAATCAAGAAGAAATCAATAAAAGTTTATCTTTTTCATTATAATTTTTTTTATCTATGCTCTATTTTCAAGTTTTCAATAAACTTTCAGTGTACCATCTCATTTTAACCTGGTAGCAAGGCTGTTAAGGAGACAAAGTGCAATTAACAGCTCTAGTTTTATAAAACAAGAATTTAAAGCTTAGGAAGTTAATATCACAACGTAAAAACATGGATGCAATGAGTCTATAACTCAGGAGGATTTTTCAAAATCACAGCTCAGCTCTCTTAGTCCATAATGTGCATTCTCCGAGGCTTCCCGCCTCTGCTGATTTGCACAGGACACCATACAACACCATAGGGAGGAAACTTTTAACAACAGCTTTAATACTTTACGGTCAACAATCTAAGAATATTCTACTCACTGTTGGTAAACTTTCTGAATGAAAGCAATCACCAAAGCAAGCAGTTTGTGTCCCTTGAATCTACTTATACTTAGTGCAAATATATGCAATTAATCATTTCTAGTTACCCAAACATCTATTTGTTTTTATGGTCAGCTTTATGATGTTGGTATGTATAGTAAAAACATTAACCAAAAATTGTTGACAGATAGTTATGATGTACACCAATACATTAAAAAGACCAGATACACTTTAAATCTTTTAAGAAAATACTTGTGAAATAATAAGGAAATAAAATAGTACCCCCCAGCCACCATCAAGTGCACAGCCAGGCCAATGCTTGATTAATTTTATGTATCTTTTTCTTCTCCGGGATGTCTATCTAAGTTCTCTAAAAATTATCTTCTACATGTGCTCAATGAATGTATAGCTATATTTTCAATTTCCTGATATTTGAGAGAACTTTTATTACATTTTTTTTCTAGCCCCATCTTAAAGATAACTTCTTGTTTAAGAACCATCTATTCCTCATAGTAAACACTTTTATAGACTGTATTCTTTCAAGGAAGTGGAACCTTCCCCCAAGTGTTCTATAAACATCTAAATTATCTCAAAAAATATAAATGATGTTCTAAAACATCTCTCCTAATCACCTTGGCATTCAGCCATTCGTCCCTTCTTCACAATCACAAATACACATGATAGGGTTGGGGAGATAAATCATTTAGCAAAGCACCTAACACACAACACGAAGACCTGGGTTCAATCCCCAGTACCCATGTAAAAATATATGGCCAAGTATGTCCCTGTAGTTCTAGGGCAGGAAAGTCAAGAGCTGCAAATTCCTGGCGCTCACTGACCAACCTAAGTAGTCAATGACTGAGTCTTGGGTTCAGGGAAACTCTGTCTGAGAAGATAAAATAAAGACTTATAATGGATGTTACCGAGTTTCTACCTTTGACCTTCTCATGAACACCCACAGCAAGATGCACACAAACAGGAAATGTTTAGGATACATGCTCTAATACACATACATATATACATAAAGCTTCATGCAGTAATTGTAATTATTCACATATACATCCTAACCTGTATAAAGTTTCTGAAAGCACATATATTCTTACATGTTTGTCCAAGAAAAATTTAAAGAAATATGCAAAGGCACAAACAACAAGTAATTGCAGATACAGTAAGGAGCAGCAAGTGCCTCTGCTGGCTAACACTAAAGGGAAAGTACTCTTGTGTGTAGAACAGTTACAGAAGAAAAAACATTGCCTCCCCATGATTTGTCAAGGAAGTTTATGCACTGATACCTGCCCATTGCTCCAAGAATCAGAAGGCTCAGTGTCTAGACAGACAGACAGAGAGGTAGACAGACGGACAGACAGGCAGGCAGGCAGGCAGAAAGGCAGGCAGGCAGGCAGGCAGGCAGGCAGGTAAGTAAGTAGATGCAGGCCTACAAAGTCTGAACCCTGTTTCTAATCCATCAAAATGAACTCCCTAGCTTTGTGTGTAGATGTGGGTTTTCCTCAATCAGAATCCTTCACGCCAACTGAGAAAAGGGTTTCCTTTTTCCTGTGGTGTTACAATTTTCCTCTAACGGATCACTTCCTTCCATCCTGACTTGTATGGCGACACCACCTGTGGCCATCTGCTCACAGCAGCAACTTGACCTGCTATGCTCTTGTCTCTGCCACCATCCCACTGTCTTTCCACATTCCCAAAGTCATTGTGACACTTAGTTTTCAGTATCTGTAAGACTGGCTTTGTTATCACTGAGAAAAAAAAATCTATGCTCATGTTTGTGATGGCATTTCAGAGAGGATTGGCTGAGGGTAGGAGCCCACCCTCCCTCCCCAGGGCATGTGGGAAATCCTGTCCCTTGGATGAGGATCATGGACTGAATAAAAAGAGAAAAAGTGGGAAAGTGAGCTGAACACAACTTCTGTCCGACCTCGGAATTAATGAACTGCTTCCTACCAATCTTGCACTGTGTCTTTTCTCCAGTGATGATCCTGATCCTCTCAAACTGTGAGCCAAACCAGCTCTTGCTTAACTTGTTTCTGTTGGGATTTTGTCAGAGCACAAAAAACTGGAATCAAGAGAGCCACATCCTGACCATCTGACAGCTCCAGGATGGTCACTTATTATTGCAAAGCCCAGAAACTTTCTCTTCCCTATGTCAGGTATAGACTGGGAAGATGTACCTACCGATTGTTCTATTCATCTGGTATCTTTTTTTTGTTCAAAGCACTTGATTATCTTTTGGGAAAAAATTAAAAATATTTACAATTATTTGTAAACAAAAATAAATAAATATATAAATCACCATCTCAGCTTTTTCTGAGACAAACACCCACCTTCCTGGTTAGGACTCTATTACCAGTCTGCAATGGTTTAAGTGTCTTTTATATAGACTCATTATTCCTCTATCAAAACAAAAGTAGATTTATTCCTAGAAATATTTATGACAATACATAGTCTTGTCCTATAAATGATAGATGATTATTTCAGTATCATTGAAGATTATAAGTAAAAGAATACAATTCATTAAAATTATGAAATACTAGCCATACAATTCCACTGTAACTACTAAATAATCAAATCCATTGACTGTTTCCATGTTAACAATGTTTAGGTCAAACTGGTGCCGAATGTTTTGTTCACATATATAAAGGTAAAAATATCTCTGTTTAAGCACCTAGGTAACATTTAGTGTAATTCTCATTTCTTAACAGATTACATTTCTTATAGGTTCTTAGCTATTCCTCAGTGTCACTTCTTAATCTAAAACTCTGGATGCAATGCAGAACTCTTCATGTTTCAAAAGTGACAGTAATATTTGTATATATTTTTTCTTTAAGAAGACCTTTCTATTTCCCTCCTTTTTTTTTATTCCAGCAAGAACAGTGAGTGACATTGCTTTTAGCTAGCAAATATTTTGCAAATGGGCTTGCCATTGCAAAATTTTGTAACCTATATAAAGGAAGGCTAGAACATTCAGAACCACTGAAATCTAGTAGTAGAAACATTCTTTCCCCATTCCAGTAGGTGCTAACATGTAACTCCAGGTTTGAGCAAAAGCTGCTGCAAGTGAGCTTGGTATTTCCAAGTTAAGGTTACAGAATGGAGAATTGCAGGACAACACTGGGTTTTAAGCAGAAAATCTTGAATTCATCTCTTTGAGGGTGTCTATATCCCCCAACACCCCAGCACCAAATGAAACTATTCACTCCTTGTTGGATACCCTCCCTTATTATTTTTTGGTATGATCCCTCATTACATTCATTTTATTTTTATAAAGCAAATTATCATGGTTTGATGTTATCCGCAGCTACCATCACTTGAAACAGCCAAAGTTTGGGGGAAAAAATGACAGAATTAATTTCATGTGAGTTACAAAAAAAGAAAATGACTTGCTAAAGATTGAAAGCGTGTCCACATGAAAAATATGCTTTATATGTGTATCATTTATTCAGATAGGAAACAGTGGGGTAATGTGTATAGGGAAATATGATTTTCTGGAATGCAGTACAAAGCTTGGGAAAGCTAACTGGGGGGTGGACCTTGAGTAAGTCCTTCGTGGGCAAGAGGCTTGTGAGACTATTTAAAAGTAAGTGTGACTATATACAAGCTCACTAGGAGTAAACTACTTATTTTAAACCCTACGTGAGCAGACTGAACCCATTCATTCAAGTGAGGCATGCTTTTTTGAGTATAGTAGACTGCCTAAAATGTACTTTCTTCACTAAGAATTTGTTTTAAAACTAAAATACCAGCACTATTACAAGAGACATTCTATTGATGGCAACGTATTAGAAAAAGAATTTCCCAAAACTGGAAAAAGCAAGTCTAACTTGACAGTCTTTGGCTTCATTATATTAGGAAGGATTATAATGTGGTGTTTGTTTTATAATGGAACCACAAAGTATATTTCATTACAAAAGAAGACCCATTAATAGTCATATTTTTTCTCCTTATGAAAGCCAAAGTGCAAAAAGGGTTTCCCTAAGCTTTGACTCAAACACTTTTATTTGGACTATGTCTTGAAATTTTAGTAATTTAATCTTCAGAGTTTTAATGTCAAAATAATGGTATTATTTTATTAAGATATTGGCATTTAAAATAAAAATGTAAACATTAAAATATCTTAAAATTATTATTGTTGGCTTTGAACCTAAGTACTCAAAAATTAGTCAAATTCTTTCCTTTATGTATATGAACCAAAGCTATCCATATGTGTTCTCAAACATGCAGGTCACTTTAGCAAATACAGCTGATATTCTGCCACCTGGCAGGGCACAAGAAACCCCTTAGAAGGGTAGTATTGATCACTACTATTTGGAACAAAAAGAGCAGGTGGAACATCTATGTCTGAGACATCAAATTTACCATGCCAACCTAACTGATGGTAGTGGAGAGCTCTCTCATTTTAAATCTAATTCATCTGCTAACAATTGAAAATTGTTCTGTTTCGTATTTAAAACTGTATCCCTTGCATGAAAATCCACGCTTGCGGTTTTGAAAAACTGCACTCTTAAAAACTGTAGCAATTAGACCACGGCACACTTACATTCCCACAGGCGGCAAAGGGCTATGTTCCAGAGCCACTTGAGAAACAACTTGTCCCTGAGGTGTATGTACCCGAGGCACTTGATTCAGATGATTACCAAATGCAGCCATGGTAGATATACCAGTGCTGGCCACGTGGGCAAGGCTGGATCTAAGTGGGTATCCGTCCTAAGAGTTCAGTGTTCATAACACAGGTTCTGTCTGAATTATTGTCATGAAGTCAAGGTTCTAGTCCTCCCTGCCTCCATCTATCTAGTACATTAGATAAAATTACGACTCTCACCTGCTTTGGAACCATTGAAACAGGCCTGTGATAGCCTACCCTGCCTTCTAAAGGGCAAGGTATTGCTTATTATTGTCATGCTCCTCCTCTTTGGTTTCCTCCCCAATCTTCCTTCCAGAAAATAGCATCTGTAGTTTGTGCTAGGTGATTCCAGGGCATCATAAGGGAAGCCAGAGTCAAAATGGTTTACCATCTAAGTCACCATACTCTACCTACTAGAGCTCTTCACCATAAATAAGCCAAACATCATTTCAGAAGCCTCTTGGATACATCGCCATATTGTGAACTATAATTTATTTCACTATACCTCATCTTCAAAGAAATGAATCTCACCACTTCTTAATGATGCCTTTATCTCTACAACCATAATTTACTCTGTATGTTCTCTAGTGGAGCATTCTCGGGATTCAAAAAGGATGCCCAGATGGGTAAATGATCATTCAGTGTGGTTATGAATTAGACAAACACTCTTTATGTCCCAAGTGTCCTGAATGAGCAAATTCAAGGAGTGTAGGAGTTGGCTAATAAAAGCACAAAGAAAGACTTGTCTTGTTTGTCATTTCCTAGTCCTATCTGGGGTGGGGGTAGGGGATCCAAAAAGAGCATTTATTGTCCTTGGCAGTTGACCATCAAGACTGTGTAAGCCAGACTTAGGTCCTAAGATCCACACGTGTGCCTGGTGTTCCAGCATAGGGGTGAAGAACACAGCTAACAGAGCAGCTAAGCGGAGCAGGTTCCTGCCTCCTAAGCTCCCTGTGGAAGACCCTTCCGCCCACTTAGGATTTCTCAGCACATGACAGATTTGGATACTTAGCCCCCTGAATGATAAATAATACAACCAGTGGAAGAAAAATACAGACGCCGAAATAATTATTTAGAATGAACAATAAATTAAAGGGAAAAAAAACAACTTACTGTGAAAATTAGTCAGAAATATAACCCTCCCATTACCCCCACCGAAGCACAATGGAGGTGAAGATCTGGAGGTAATAAAGTTGGAATTTTAGTACAGTGAAATTCAGGGAACTGGTTTAAGAAATGTTATACAGCAGACTGATGCCCCTTAGTCTGCAGAACCACAAGAATAGTACTTTGTCCTAATTAGAATGTGTGGCAGGGGATTCTTCTTTGATGTGACTGACCTTCCCGGCTTTTAAATACAATAATAATTAATCTGTTTTGCTGGGTCTAAAAAGATGGCTCATTGTTTAAGAGCACACTACTGCTCTCCTAGAAGAACCAAGTTTGATCCCAAACACCACTATGGGACACCTTCAAAGCAGCAGTAACAGCAGCTCCAGGGAACCTGACCCCTGTACTCATATGTACATATCCTACACACACACAAAAAAAACACATACAGGCAATTTTTTATTAAAAATAATCGTTTTTATTATATAATTTATCCCAGATAGTTGATCATTTAAAAAATAATATCCAAAGAGATCCCCTTTCATTAAAATCACCAATAAGAATTACAATTGTTTTGATTTGATTCCATATTCCCAGGAACAATTGATGGAAATACAGGAGAGGAAATCATATAGGTTTGAAGATTCTTCTATTGGAAAAGAATATATGAGACACAAAAATAGAAATTAAATAGCAAGCTAAAGTGAATGCTCTCAGAAGTGTGTATATTTTAAAGGTTTACTTAACTTAGAAAAGACCAGATTATTCAACTACTGAAAACCAGGGCATTATGTTGTTGCCATTCTCAGAGCGAAGGCAAACTTTAAAACTCTTTGGAAAGTTTTGCATCAAACCCAAAATAACCCTGAGGCAAAGACAGACTCAGAAGGATTCTAATACAGAAAACTGTAGTGAATTTATAGAATTTATTTTTAACCAAATTCACCACTAAACACATGCACAGAAAAAAATTTCAATTTCAATTTTTGTTTACAGGTGTGAGTCTACATCTGCAATCCCTGGGTGTCAAAAATTCTGCTTTTGTAGATATTTTGAAATAAGACTTTCTCCCAATGAACAACTTACATTCAAGAATATATAACTTATTTTGTGAACTCAGCAGCCATGGCCTGTTTAGAGATAAGACTGAGTCTGATTGAAAACCTTCCATCAAAATGTGAAGCTTCTCCTTATTAGAGATAAGAACACTGTACAAATAAAAGAGTACTGGCTATGAAAAGGAGTCTACCTAAGGCTTCTAAGAACATTTACCCCATCGCAGATAGAGAAGCTGAAGCGGCCTGGACTATGGTGACCAATGTGATGCATCAGAAACGTGAGTTATATTATCCCAATCAAATTATTAATGGGGGACCATTAAAGATGCTGGTGCCTGAACAAGAATGTGTGTGCCCCAACTCCAACTGTGCAGTTCCGTAAGTGACTTTCTTTTCTCTTTGGAAGGGGAGAATATCAGGGTAGCAGAATGCAGGAGCACAGAAGACTGAACTGGAGTGTACATGAGCTCATTTTAGTGGAAACTCCAACTTCCTTAAAGGCCAGGTTAACCTCCATACCTATGTACGCTATCATGCAAAAGCTTCAATTCAAAGAAGACAGCAAAACTGTATTTGAAAGGAAAACACACAGTAGCAATCTCCGCTGACTAAACTTTAGTTACGAGTGTTTATAAACTTGAACCTTAAATGCTCATGATTGAGAAAGTGCATGCCTGAGTCCCAATACCTGTGCAATTTAAAGGGCGATGGACACACACAGCTAGATGAGTGTCATCCATCTGTGAACCCCACAAGCTACGACGACAAGTCCACTAAGATATGCCGACTGTCCAAGAAAAGTACAAACGTTTTCAAAGAAACCAACTGCTTTCTGATTGAATCTAAGGACCGTTCCATGAGATGGAACTTATACCTGGCACTGTTAATGGAGTCAAGAGC
The DNA here is from genome assembly GCF_008632895.1 of Mastomys coucha. Lineage (NCBI taxonomy): Eukaryota > Metazoa > Chordata > Mammalia > Rodentia > Muridae > Mastomys > Mastomys coucha. The sequence goes on along the minus strand of NW_022196896.1, from coordinate 82,339,799 downwards.
TTATGGCTGAATAGGTCGTAGGCCCTGGGGAGGGCCCAATACAGTCATTCTGCTGATAGCTGGAAGGAGAGGGAGAGTCGCTTTTCTTTAATAATGTGATCCACTGATATGCTGACCACATGCCAGGGGAAGCCCCATCCCCAAGATTACCAGATAACACAAACTAGACTCCTAGAGAAAACAAAAAAAAAGAAAAAAAAAAAGATGTAATCTCAAGGTTAGTTAGAAAAAGATGAAAAGTGAAAAGGTGGTAACAGGAAACTGGGAATGGAGAAATTCGCATGTAAATAAAGAAAATATCTAAAATAAAAAAAAAAGGAGTTGGGTGAGGTGAATATATTCAAAATACATTGTACGATATTCTCTAAGAATTATAAAACTATTGCAAAAAATATCAAAATAAAGGTGAGCTCAGCTCTGCTGCTGTCTGCATGTGTTCCGGTCCCCTTGCTGTGTGCATCACACTGTACACCTTTCTTCAGGGCTCAGCCGTGGCCAGGTGAGCAGGGCCACTGCTTCGTTTCCAGTAGAAAGAACAGGAGTTATTTTATTTAGCTGGGAAACACCCACAGCTACTTTCTAAGATAAAAAAAAAATTAATAAAAAATTTTAATTATAAAAGATTTTTCAATTATTAAAATTAATATTTTTTTCTCCATGGCACACCACAAGTTAGTATGCTCCTGATTAAAACGTTTCTTCCCTTTTGAATCCCTCTCATCTCTTAAGATACTTTATAACAGAGGATAAATATATAATTTCTGTGATTCATAAATAAATACCTATAATAAGTATTGCTTTTAAAATTCTACCAGGACTGCAGTATTTATTGACAGAAGACAATTTTGTGAAGATAATATTTTTCATTTAAATTTTTTTATTAGATATTTTCTTTATTTACATTTCAAATGTTCTCCCCTTTCCTGGTTTCCCCTCCAACCCCTCCCTATTCCCTCCCCCCTTCCCCTACCCACCAACCTACCCTCTTCCACTTCCTGGTCCTGGCATTTTCCTACACTGGGGCATAGAACCTTCAAAGGACCAAGGGCGTCTCCTCCCACTGAAGACCGACTAGGCCATCCTCTGCTACATATGCAGCTGGAGCCATGGCTCCCACCATGTGTACTCTTTGATTGGCGGTTTAGTCCCTGAGAGCTCTGGGGGCACTGGTTAGTTCATATTATTGTTCCTCCAATGGGGCTGCAAAAACCCTCAGCTCCTTGGGTCCTTTCTCTAGCTCCTTAATTGGAGACCCTGTGTTCAGTCCAATGGATGACTGTGACCATCCACTTCTGTATTTGTCAAGCACTGGCAGAGCCTCTCAGGAGACAGCTATAGCAGGCTCCAGTCAGCAAGCACTTGTTGACATCCACAATAATGTCTGGATTTGGTGATTGTATATGGGATGGAACCCCAAGTAGGGCAGTCTCTGGATTGTCCTTCCTTCAGTCTCTGCTCCACACTTTGTCTCTGCAACTCCTTCCCTGGGTATATTGTTCCCCCGTCTAAGAAGGATCAAAGAATTGGTCTTCCTTCTTCTTGAGTTTCATGTGGTTTGTGGATTACATCCTAGGTATTTCGAGCTTCTGGGCTACTATTCACTTATCAGAGAGTGTGTGTTCTTTTGTGATTGGGTTACCTCACTCAAGATGATATCCTCCAGATCCACCTATTGGCCTAAAAATTTCATAAATTCATTGTTTTTAATAGCTGGGTAGTACTCTATTGTGTAGATGTACCACATTTTCTGTATCTACTCCTCTGTTGAGGAACAACTGGGTTCTTTCCAGCTTCTGGCTATTATAAATAAGACTGCTATGAACATACAATATATTTTTGTTGTTTTTTTTTGTAGGAGAAAAGAGTTTATTTAACTCACAATTGAATATAACAGTTTATTATCAAAATCAGTGAGGGCAGAAACTCAAGAAGGGCAAGAACAGGGAAGTAAAACATAATTAAAGGCTATGGATGGATGCAGATTTCTGGCTTGCTCTCCATAGCTTGTTTAGCTTGCCTTTTAAAAGTTATTATTATTAATTAATTTACTTATTTACCTTACATCCAGAGGATAGCATCCACCATCCTCTCCTCCCATTCTCCCTCTTTCCCCTTCTCGCTCTCCATCCCCCCACTTCCTTTCTCCTCAGCAGTGGCAAGGTCTTCCATGGATATCCAACCTCCTTGGCATATCAAATTGCAGCAGGACTAGGCTTATCTTCTGTTGATGCTAGACAAGGCAGCCCATTTAGTGGGAAAGGATCCAAAGGCAAAGAACCTAGTCAGACACAGACTCTGCTAGAGTTGCTATGAGTGCCACATGAAGATCAAGTTGCAATCTGTTACCCATGTGTAGAGGGCCTAGGTCTGCCCCATGCATGCTCTCTGGTTGGTGGTTCTGAGTCTCTTCTTTTGGTGTTCTTGACCACTCTGGCTAATTCAATCTTTCTTCTAGTACAAGATTCCCTGAGCTCCACCTAGTATTTGGCTGTGAGTCACTGCATTTGTTTCTATCAGTTTCGGGGTGAAACCTTTCAGAGGACAGCCATGTATATTATCTCCCCTGCCCCAACTCCTCAAGGTTCTCCCCTTCCTCCCTGAGGGTGCCATCGTTTGTCGTTGTTCTTCTTTTTGTTTTGTTGTAAAGTTCGTATTTTAAGAGCCTAGTTATAGAAGAAAATATTCTTTCTAAATAAATCACTGTTGCTATTAAGGAGGATGTGCGTGTGATGGAGAGATACTTGTCTTCTGTGAAAAAATGAGTTCATAACATAACTAAAAAAAATGAAAAGAAAACATTTGAGCAAATTATACTACAAGCAAAAATTTTTTAAAAATATCTTTCATGGAAATAATACAAGGAAGATTAAATGCTTCACTGTATGTGGGGTTAGAGACCCGTGGCACTGCATGGCATCATCCTGTGGTAGTCCATCTCCTGCCATCTCTTGTCTTTCTATGATTTCCCACCATACCACAGTAGCCTGACTTCTGACAAGGGAGCAATTCAATAGGAAACAGTGTCAGATCGCCCCTAGGAACCACGAAAACAACCTGGTGGCTGGTTGAATTCAGTCATTAACTTGTCAGTTCAGGTTTATATAAGGCAAAATGGCTTGAGAAAATGAACTATATTTTTGGCTAGCATAGCTAATTCAACCAAAATGGTCTAAATGTCTCAATCTACTCAGATTGTGTTTCCTCTCATGAGTCTCACTTCATATTTATTTTTGCTATAATGTTTTATGCATATTATAGGAAAATGTTATGGAGAAAATACTGAAACAATTCTTCCCTGATAAATGTAAGAAATAGAGTAAAACTGTGTAGAATCTGCTTATACGCCTAACATCTATTGGTTAGGTGTTACCTACAAATTATTCTATTTCTTCATCCCAGTTTTGGGAGTTACTGTGGGTTGCCTATCTAATGGCACTATCATCTTTCTCCTTTGCTGAATGAGCCACATTTTTGTTGAGACATGCAAACATTTGACCCACATAACATGGGTGACCTGTTCCCTAGTGTAGGACCATATGTATACTTCTGTTTTCCTGGGATGGTCAATGGAAATACAGCTACACTAACCCAGCTGCTGACTAATAAACGGGTATCGGATGCATCTAAGCTAACACTTAAGAGGTCTTCACTTTGTGTGTCTCATGTACAGAGAGACACCCTACAGAAACATTTCATAATGATTTAGAGATGAGTAAAGACTAAAGTAGAGGGGCACCCAATAAATCATTGGACTGGTAAGTTAAGAACAATGGAAGTACTTCCCATTATCCTTTATCCACCTCTTAAGATGAATTTGTTATGTTTAAGAGTGATGCAATTACACCAAAACACAGGCAAACAAAATCACCCTAGCAATTATGATGCCCTTTAAGCAGAAAATAAATAAAAATTTAGGCATTTTTAATTTTTTTTCACTTTGCAGAAAAATTAACAGCCTTGAAATAATTTGATAGTAGATGCCAATCATGTATAAGAAAACATATTATCACCTTCACAACAATGAAAAGACAACCTCTTATATATAGCCATATGATTTGGGCGGATTGAGGCAGGCCTTCAAAATTCTTGACTCTCCCTCTCACAGTCGTTTTAAGGATGTGCAGTTCACTTTGACATATGAACGTGAGGAGGCTTACTCTATTGAGCACTGTGAAGGAATACAACAGAACACAATCTTCATGGTTTCGTCTTAGAAAAGTTGGCTCTACAGTAGGAATATTTACACAGCAATTTAACCTGTATCTCAACCCTATCAAGGAGGTTGCCCTGTTCAGATTCATTTGGAATATCAGGCGCAGGTGTGCTCTGAAGCTTATAAATCATGCCCCAGTCCTTTTAAAATAACTTCTGGAAAACTTAAGAAGCAGAGAGTGTGAATTGGCCTATGCTCAGGAGGCAGCCATGTTCATTATATTTACTATTATGACATATTCGATTATTTTCTCCCAGTGCCCCAAAGGCATGCACTTTCCAAAAAGGAAATACAGTTCTCTCTGTTTGGCTCACATAATCCAGACCTGCAGTGTCAGTGCCTGGAACAAATTACTGTTTATATTAGAAACTTAGTTTAATAAATTAGGTCTGGTCTATGGACTGTCAAAGTCCTTATAGTCTGCAATTCATATAGAACAGATGCCTTCTCCGCAACTCTGAGCTAGAAGTGGCCGACATGATTGCTTCCTCCCTGTCGTTACTACATTCCGTAGGTTTAGTTATCTACTGCCCACAGAGAATTTAAAACAATTTAAAAGGGCATCTGGAGTAAAGCACTCAAAGCAAAAAAATGTCTTTCCATACACAGTAACTTTCTGTTTGGGTCAGAGAATTATTCAATAATTGGCACTTGTTTAAATAGACCACTCAAGATCAGCTTGGTTTTCCAATCACAGATTGAGTTACCGGACTATTTACCCCAAACTCACTTAGCAAGTCCTAATTCCCAGCATATTTGTGGTATTGCTGTGATTAACAGAGTCGCTAATTTTTGTGTAAGATACAAACACATCTTTCAAAAGTGTTGTAAATAATTCACTAATTTTCCCACAGATTGTTTATAAATTATGAATTTTAGTTTACTTGCCCTAGTTTAGAAAATATAGCGGTAAAATGGGGAAGCTAAAAGCAGTAATTTTATCTTATGAATTTATACAATTTAAATTTCATGAGAAAGCTGGGCTCTTCATCTTTTATGCTGTGTTCTTCACAAGCATCTCTTCACAAGTTGAACCAAGAAGCCTACGCATGCCACTAATGCTGTCTCCACTCTTACCTTGATCGTGCTTAGCACAGGAACAGTTGTTGCATAAAAAGTTAATAATGATCCCGTCTACAAAGATTAGATAATAAGGCTCAGAAAGATGCATCAGCTCACATCAACGCTTACAAATTCAACCATAGAGACACTTCCAAACTCCTTTTCTTTGTTTTAAAAAACAATATTGAAAAACACTTTCTTCTAAGTTCTGTGGTCAACAAATTCTCAACTCTAGAATTTCTATGCAAAAGCTTCACTGTAAAAGAGAAAGTTGTATTTACTCAGATCTTTAAAACTAGACAAGGATGTGATCAGAGGTGTTGACATTTCATTTTTATCCAGTAATAGGCTGACATTTCAATAAAAGAAAAGCTAATCTTGGTATGAAAAGAAATTATTTCCTTACAATAACAAGAATAAAAAAAATCTGCCATGCAATTTTTTAAAACATCTGATAGGTTAAAAGCTTCTATGGTGGATCCTCCAAGTTGTTTTCGATGTAAAAATATTCTCTTCAGTACAATGAGACAGGTAAACCATCACTGGTGCTTTTGACTATGTGATCTTATTTTAAATTTCACTCTTGTTCTTTGATCTTTCAAATGATTATAGTTTTTCCGGGAGTGAAAATAACTTAAACTTACTAGACTTTTTAATATCTTTGCAGCCAAACTGCTACAATTCTCACTTTGCTAATCTGTAATTCTCACAGAAGAGCTGGCAAGGATGCCCGGCCTTCAGCAAGGACCCTGCAGTGAAATCACTTCAAACTTCCTCTATTTTAATTTCAAATGATAGGTTCTGTATATAAACCGCACGCACACACACACACAGCATCAAATCCATCGACATATACCTGAGCTGTTAACATTTCCTCCTGATGCCCTTGGGCTGGAGACTTTCATGCATCCCAGAAGTACCAGTTTCCCGTGGAACCCATAGGATACCAGTTCCTCGTTCCCTTCTCACAGTTCCTTTCTCGGGTTCTTTGGGAGACTTTTGTGGTGGTAGCCCAGTTGAGTGGGATATAGCTTGTTCTGAACAATGAATTACATTCATTGTTGACCGTACTTTTCCACTGGAGTCTCCCGGGAGGCTTTGTAAAGATCATGCAACATCTCAGCCCCGTTGCGTTCTTTTGCGTGTGGAGCCAGGGTAGTGCTGGGCACTTGTACATTGTATTTCCTGGCAATTCTGACATGGCCAAGATTCAGAACCCCAGGACCATTGCTCTTTGTGGCACAGTTTAAAACTCCAAAAGATTGTAATTATAGTTCCAGATTTGTCATCTTCCTTCTACAGTCTCAGTTTCTCCTCTAAAATCAGTTGACAAATGTATTTGAATATTCAGAGAATAAGCTGAAATTTGGTAAGTAAAACTATATCTCATGAAAACCCAACTGTTCAGGACCTTTAAGGAACCAGATTAAAGCTCCTGCACTCTAGTTTAAATAGAAATAAATCAATCATAAAATCACATGGTCATTAATATTTTAATGTAAAGGAAGAGAAAGCACCTTGAATAAAAGATAGAACAAACAGTTTTGTCTAAGAAATGCCAAGATATAAAAATAAATAAATTTAAATATAACAAAATTAATTATCTTTCTAAAACCAAATGAATTGGGAGAATGTAGAAACTAATATATTTCACATATGCAAGCTATATCGAGATACCACCTTCTCCCTAAAACCTTCACCCTGTCTCACCATCACATTTTTAACTGTTTACTTAGAAACCCACATAAATGAGCATTTGAGAGAGTAGACAATCTTGCTGCTGAGGCTGACAAAAGTAGTTAGCCATCAACTCCTGGAGCAAAGTGTAAATATGTGGTACAGCGTGGAATGGTCTGTTCCTCACAGCATAACTGTTTTACATTTGGTTATATGAAGATTTGCAGGAGAAGGTTGTTATTATTACCAATAATAGTATAGAATCAACCTAAATATCACATCAGTCTGTGAAAACCAACTTTGAAAAATGGTTGCAACCATTAAGTAAAAATAAATGAAAGATAACAATCTACAATCAATCCTTCCCATATACTCACATGCATATGTGCATGTAAGTGTGTGTTTTATGCCAAGAAAGGCATTAAAATATGTATAAATACAGGCATAAAATGGATTTCAAGGAACATTAATAAAATATTACATTATTGCATTTGAGTTGAAAGTTTGTAAGTGCTTTTATTTCACTTTTCTCACTTTTTTATTTTAAAAGTTTATACTTGCTACAAGTTTTCTTAAAGATCACTGAAAAAGAGTTGTCTCCCCACAAAAATCCAGATGTTTTCCTTGAATTGTTCTGTAAATTGCTACAAAACACTTGGAGCCCTGAAATGTTTCTACCAGAGAAGAAAACTCTGAAAGCCCATGAGAACAAAGTATCAACTACTGCTACCCAGATTAACCTGTCTCCAGACATCTTGGAGGACAGGAAGATTATATAAATTGAAATAAATCTATAGCAGATACATCATTATCAAAAATAAATCTTGTACACAAACAGAAAAGTAACCTGCTACATTCTAAGGCAATCCCTGCAGTCATCAGGGCACATTTCAGTAGATACTTTCTCATCCAGAAGGGAATGTGATAGATCGCTCACAGTAATGGTGAGGGATACCTGCCAGACAAAACTAAAATACTTTGTCTTCTGACCAGTTTTAAATCAACATGACATAAACTAGAGTCATTTGGGAAAAGGGACTCTCAATGAAAAATATTCCTCCATGCCAGGCATGCCTTTAATTGCAGCATTTGGGAGAAAGAAAGGAAGGAAGGAAGAAAGAAAGAAAGAAAGAAAGAAAGAAAGAAAGAAAGAAAGAAAGAAAGAAAGAAAGAAACAAAGAAACAAAGAAAGAAACAAAGAAAGAAAGAAACAAAGAAACAAAGAAAGAAACAAAGAAAGAAACAAAGAAAGAAAGAAACAAAGAAAGAAAGAAACAAAGAAAGAAAGAAACAAAGAAAGAAGGAAACAAAGAAAGAAAGGAAGGAAGGAAGGAAGAAAGATAGAAAGAAAAAGAAAAGAAAGAAAGAAAAGTATTCCTCCATAATACTGGTATGTAGACAAATCTGCAATAAATTTTCTTAATTAATGATTGATGTAGGTGATGCCACCCCTAAGCTATTGGTCCTACATGCTGTAAGAAAACAGGCTGAGCAATCCATTAAAGAGTGCAAGCCAATAAGCACATTCCTCCATCGCCTCTGGTTCAGGTCCTGCCTTGAGTCCTGCCTTGACTTCTGTAGGTGATATCAGCATGTAGTATCACTTGAATGTTGTAAGGTAAAATGAACCCTTCCTCACGCCCTCCCCTCCAAAAGAACAAATGCATAAAAGATACTGGCAATGAACTCAATCATGAACTATATACTTTTCATCTGCTACTTAATGTACTCACTTCTGGTGCCCAGTGAGGTGCAGAGGTTTTTTGGTTTTTTTTTTTCTTGTTTCCATTTAATAGATGAAAATTCTGAGCCTCCAGCAGTCAGTTTCCAACTAGTTTTCCAAGTTATTACTCCAGTCCTCATAATATTTCCCAATGCTCTTCGTGGTAACATAACACTCTTGATGCCCCACTTCAGTAAATAATTTGGAACTTCTCATAGTGTGGTGGCCACATCAAAATCCAATCAAAGCACAAATCAATCAGACACAAGTTTATTTATTCTTGTCAAGGGCTTTGAGTGACAATAAACAGAGGGAAGAGAGATGGTGGTAGCGGAAGAGAGAAGGAGAGATTAGGACACAGCTGTGACCACCTGAGCTCCAAGAGCAACAATATTCTGCTTTGCATTTGGCAGCCACCTGCCACCTCATACAGGGAAAAGCTATTCATATAAACCCTAAAGGACTCAGCATAGCAAGGCTTGGATGAGTACAAATCATTAAACCTCAAATCATTTGACCTATCTCTAATCTTTAAAATAGCTTATATATGAAATTCTTGTGAGTCAAATAACTACAAAAGAAAATCTGCCATTTCCACAGTAGCTAGTCCAAGGGTTCAGAGGACTGTCATGTTTTGCTACGACATGACTTCCAGATTTTGACAAAAAAAAAAAAAAAAAAAAAAAAAAAAAAAAAAAAAAAAAAAAAAAAAAAAAAAAAAAAAAAACCAAAAACATTCTAAATACCCAGAACTTAACACTGTTGTCAGGAGAAACTTTATTAATTAGACTTGGTTTGTAACTTGCAATATCTTCTATATTTTATTTTTTTAACATTTGTAACAAAAGCCTGAAAACTAGTAAAAGAATCATTTGTCTTAAAAAGAATAAGATCTCTTCTGACTGCCCAACAGTGTGTATAATCAGATGTTTAGCAAATTATTCCTTGAGACTAAATGTAACTAAAATATAATGCAAAGGGAAGCAAGCCAAAATCCTATTTTATAGTTTAGGTATCATTTATATTATATTTATTATTCCGCTCTAATAGTATAACTAATAAATTGGATTACTTGGTAGTCATACTACCAAACTATATACAGTCAACAATTACTAGTTAAAAGGATCAATGTTATGTTCATGTTGCTAGGATCCTATGTCCCTAAAACAATAACCAAAAGATAAAATTCTCTTCTTAAAATGCAAGTAATTTTATTTTCTAAAACCTCAGTTTCTTATCACTTCTGAAATTCTCAGAACAGGGCTGGGAAAGAGAAGCCATGAAGAAAGCAAAAGGACCCCTCAATATGAATGTCAGAGGATTAAACATTCTATCAAAATCGTTGCTAGAGCATCCTTGGTAGGAAAAGTATACCAATTTCTCTAAGGTTCTAAGTACCTGATACTGAAGGGCTACCTGCCAAATAAGACATGGTCTGCATATCTTTTCCTAGGAAAGCAGCATGTTATACTTCACTGAAGCTCTAAAAGAAGCAAGGCAAGACCAACCAGGAGGCACAGGTCCCAGAAGTGGCTGAGCAGCTGGGACAGGATCCTTTCTACCTCTGTCTACACGTAGGAGGAACTGAGGATCCACAACACTCTCTGCACCTTTCCTGCAAGCAGAGAGATCCACAGTCCTCTGTGCAATGGTCTTACTAGAGGAGAGCTGATCTCCCAGAAGTACTGACACAGGCTTACAGATCCACAGGAGGAGCAAGCTCCAGCCGGAGACAACAAGAACATCCAACACCAGAGATCAACAGATGGCAAAAGGCAAATGCAAGAATCTTACCAACAGAAACCAAGACTACTTGGCATCATCAGAACCTAGTACCCCCACCACAGCAAGTCCTGGATACCCCAACACACGGGAAAAGCAAGATTTGGATCTAAAATCATATTTCACGATGGTGATAGAGGAATTTAAGAAAGACATGAATAACTCCCTTAAAGAAATACAGGAGGACACAGGTAAAAGTTATAAGCCCTTAAAGAGAAAACACAAAAATCCCTTGAAGAATTACAGGAAAGCATAACCAAACAGGTGAAGGAATTGAACAAAACCATCGAGGACCTAAAAATGGAAGTAGAAACAGTTAAGAAATCACAAAGAGAGAAAACTCTGGAGATAGAAAACCTTGGAAAGAAGTCAGGAGACGTAGATGCAAGCATCACCAACAGAATACAAGAGATAGAAGAGAAAATTTCAGGTGCAGATGATATCATAGAAGACATTGACACAACAGTCAAAGAAAATGCAAAATGCAAAAATTGCCTAACCCAAAACATCCAGGAAATCTAGGACACAATGAGAAGAGCAAACCAAAGGATAATAGGTGTAGAAGAGTGAAGGCTTCCAACTTAAAGGGCCAGTAAATATCTTCAACAAAATTTTAGAAGAAAATTTCCCTAACCTAAAGAAAAAGATGCCTGTGAACATACAAGAAGCCTACAGAATTCCAAATAGTTTGGACCAGAAAAGAAATTCCTCCTGCCACATAATAGTCAAAATACCAAGTGCACAAAACAAAGAAAGAATATAAAAAGCAGTGAGGGGAAAGGGTCAAGTAAAATATAAAGGCAGACCTATCAGAACTACACCAGACTTCTCACCAGAGACTATGAAAGCTAGAAGATCCTGGGCAGATGCCATACACACCCTAAGAGATCACAAGTGCCAGCCCAGGCTACTATACCCAGCAAAACTCTCAATCACCATAGATGGAGAAACCAAAGTAATCCATGACAAAACCAAATTTACACAATATATTTACACAAATCTAGCTCTTCAAAGGATAATAAATGGAAAACTCCAATACAAGGAGGAAAACTACATCCTAGAAAAAGAAGAAAGAAATCTTCCAACAAAACTAAAAGAACATAACCACATGAACAGAATTCCAACTCTAACAACAAAAATGACAGGAAGCAATTACTTTTCCTTAATTTCTATTAATATCAATGGACTCAATTCCCCAATAAAAAGACATAGACTATCAGACTGGGTACACAAACAGGACCCAACATTTTCTGCATACAGGAAACCCACCTGAGTGACAAAGACAGACACTACCTCAGAATAAAAGGCTGGAAAACAATCTTCCAAGCAAATGGTCCCAAGAAAGAAGCTGGAGTAGCCATTCTAATATCGAATAAAATTGACTTTCAACCTAAAGTGATCAAAAAAGATAAGGAAGGACACTTCATACTCATCAAAGGTATGATCTACCAAGATGAACTCTCAATTATGAACCTCTATGCTCCAAATGCAAGGGCATCTACATTCATAAAAGAAACTTTAGGAAAGCTCAAAGCACACATTATACTGCACACAATAATAGTGGGAGATTTTAACACCCCACTCTCTGCAATGGACAGATCATGAAAACAGAAACTAAACAAGGACAAAGTGAGACTAACAGAAGTTATGAAACAGATGGATTTAATAGATATTTATAAACTTTTTATCCTAAAACAAAAGGATATACCTTCTTCTCAGCACCTCATGGAACCTTCTCCAAAATTGATCATATAATGATATAATTGGTCACAAATTAGGCCTCAACAGATATGAGAAGATTGAAATAATTCCTTGCATCCTATCAGATCACTATGGGCTAAGGCTGCTCCTCAGTAACAACATAAACAATAGAATCCCACATGCACGTGGAAGCTTAACAACACCCCACTCAATGATAAGTTGGTCAAGGAAGAAATAAAGAAAGAAATTAAAGACTTTCTAGAGTTTAATGAAAATGAAGCCACAACATACCCAAATTTATGGGACACAATGAAAGCAGTCCTAAGAGGAAAACTCATAGCTTTAAGGGCCTCCAAAAAGAAACTGAACAGAACATACTCCAGCAATTTGACAGCACATCTGAAAGCTCTAGGACAAAAAGAAGCAAATTCACCTAAGAGGAGACAAAGGCAGGAAATAATCAAAATCAGGGCTGAAATCAACCAAATGGAAACAAAAAGAACTATACAAAGAATCAACCAAACCAGAAGCTGGTTCTTTGAGAAAATCATCAAAATAGATAAACCCAGAGGGCACAGAGACAGTATCCTAATTAACAAGATCAGAAATGAAAAGGGAGACATAACAACAGACACTGAGGAAATCCAAAAAATCATGAGATCCTACTACAAAAGCCTATACTCAACAAAACAAAAAGCCTATACTCAACAGGAAAGCCTGGATGAAATGGATAATTTCCTAGACAGATACCAGGTACCAAAGTTAAATCAAGATCAGATAAATGATTTAAACAATACCATATCTGCTAATGGAATAGAAACAGTCATTAACAAGTCTCCCAACCAAAAAAAAAAAAAAAAAAAAAAAAAAAGTCCAGGAACAGAAGGGTTTAGTACAGTTTTATCAGACCTTCAAAGAAGACCTAATACCAATGCTCCTCAAACTATTCCACAAAATACAAACAGAAGGTACTCTACCCAATTTGTTCTATGAAGCCACAATTACTCTGATACCTAAACCACACAAAGACCTAACAAAGAAAGAAAACTTCAGACCAATTTTCCTTATGAATATCAATGTAAAGATATTCATAAAATTTTTGCAAACTGAATCCAAGAACACATCAAAAGGATTATCCATCATGATCAAGTAGGCTTCATCCCAGGGATGCAGGGATGGTTCAATATACAGAAATTCATCAATGTAATTCACTATATAAACAAACTCAAGGAAAAAACCATATGATCATCTCATTAGATGCTGAGAAAGCATTTGACAAAATCCAACACCCTGTGATAAAAGTCTTGAAAAGATCAGAAATTCAAGGCCCATACTTAAACACAGTAAAAGCAATATACAGCAAACCAGTAGCCAACATCAAACTAAATGGAGAGAAACTTGAAGCAATCACACTGAAATCAGGGACTAGACAAGGCTGCCACTCTCTCCCTACCTATTCAATATTGTACTTGAAGTCCTAGCCAGAGCAATTAGACAACAAAAAGAGATCAAAGGGATACGAATTGGAAAGAAAGAAGTCAAATTATCACTATTTGCTGATGATATGATAGTATACTTAAATAACTTCAAAAATTCCACCAGAGAGCTCCTAAACCTAAATAAACAACTTCAGCAAAGTAGCTGGATATAAAATTAACTCAAGCAAATCAGTGGCCTTCCTCTACACAGAGGATAAACAGGCAGAGAAAGAAATTAGGGAAACAAAACCCTTCACAATTGTCACAAATAATATAAACTACCTTGGTGTTACTCTAACTAAGCAAGTAAAAGATCTGTATGACAAAAACTTCAACTCTCTGAAGAAGGAAATTGAAGAAGATCTCAGAAGATGGAAAGATCTCCCATGCTCGTGGATTGGCAGGATTAATATAGTAAAATGGCCATCTTGCCGAAAGCAATCTACAGATTCAATGCAATCCCCATCAAAATTCCAACTCAATTCTTCACAGACTTAGAAAGAGCAATTTGCAAATTCATCTGGAATAACAAAAAAACCTAGGATACGGAAAACTATTCTCAAAATAAAAGAACCTCTCGTGGAATCACTATCCCTGACCTTAAGCTGTACTACAGAGCAATTATGATAAAAACTGCATGATATTGGTACACTGACGGGCAGGTGGATCAATAGAATAGAATTGAAGACTCAGAAACCATACACCTATGGTCACTTGATCTTTGACAAAGGAGCTAAAACCATACAGTGGAAAAAAGACAGCAATTTCAACAAATGGTACTGGCTCAACTGGCAGTTAGCATGTAGAAAAATGCAAATTGATCCATTCTTATGTCCTTGTACAAAGCTCAAGTCCAAGTGGACCAAGGACCTCCACATAAAACCAGATACACTGAAACTAATAGAAAAGAAAGTGGGAAAGAGCCTCGAGGACATGGGCCCAGGGGAAAATTTCCTGAAGAGAATGCCAATAGCTTCTGCTCTAAGATCAAGAATTGACAAATGGTACCTCATGAAGGGTTTGCAGCCCCTTAGGAGGAACAATAATATGAACTAACTAGTACCCTCAGAGCTCCCAGGGACTAAACTACCAACCAAAGAGTACATATGGTAGGACTCATGGCTCCAGCAGCATATGTATAGCAGAGGATGGCCTAGTTGGTCATCAATGGGAGGAGAGGCCCTTGGCCCTGTGAAGGTTCTATGTCCCAGTATAGGGGAATGCCAGGGCCAGGAAGCAGGAGAGGGAGGGTTGGTGAGCAGGAGAGAGGGGGAGCGAACAGGGTTTTTTGTTTTGTTTTATTTATTTTTTCTTTTCTTCAGAAGGGAAGCAGGAAAAAAAGATATCATATGACATGTAAATAAAGAAAATATCTAATAAAAAAATCCTTAGAAAAAAAACAACTGAATCTGCAAAGCCCATGAGTAAATGATTATCAACACTTATTCCTCCTTTGAAATTATACTCTATGAGCAAACTCAAGGTGCTCCTCCGATACTTTATCTTAACTGCTTTCTTTTTAGGTCTTTATTTTCTTCTACTTTAATTGTACCTATTTGAGGGATAACATTTACTATCCTCATACACATTTATATTATGCAGCGTTTAACTCAGAACCAACCTATCTACTTCCTTAAATATATTTTCTTTATGACAAAACATTTGAGGTTGTGGCTTTTGAATGTGATATTCATTATCATTATCCGAAGTTACCCTGCTGTAACATACCAGAACTTCTTACTCTTGACAGTGACTTAGAGGCAGAAGATGAACCTCCACACTTGTCTCCCTCTCTCAGCATTTATAGTGCCTCCCTCTGCTAACAGAAAGTGCTCTGTCACTTTTATGCATCAACAGTCTCCACAGCCATGTTTTCTTGGGTGACTTGGGCATTCTTTTCCTCTTGTGATGCTTGATCTTCAAAGTTATGTCAATAAACAAAGGTTATCTGAACACACTTGAATGATGGCTGACAAGGGATATGAAGCTGACTTGGGAGAGCTGATGGTGAGACTCTATGGTGCAATGTGCCTATATCAGACACATAAAGGACATGATCCTTCTGGTGCTGGAAGGAGGCATCACTGTACCATCTTTTCTCTGTTTTGCATGTCTTCCAGCATTTTTCAAAGTTTTAACTGTGGGTCTGCAAGTGTTCACAATAGCCCAAAGTAAAATGTGTCTCCAATACAATCTCAAATGGAAATCCATAATCTTCAAGATATCTTATAGTGAATCATACTGCTTTATTCATTTCTAGCTTTGCTGTATGCTATAATCATAAATACTTCCAAGACAGCTGGTGGAAACCAATTCCAAATGAGAATTTATACTTTACATTTTAGTAAAATAAGTTATTTTAAAATTGGTCCCACATTTTCATGAACACCTAGGAATGCTCTTGTTTGAATTTTCTTTGGAGTTCCTTTCTGAAACAACACTAACTGAACTATAAAATATTTTAATGAATTCCACTTCTAAACACATTCTAAACGCAGCATCTAAGCATGCTCTGAGTTTGTAGACTTACAACAAAATGAAGAGCTGGGTTTTTATTTAGCCGCCATCTTCTCTTCTCATTTTAAAACACTGAAAATAAATCATTGGACACTTTCAGCTTTTTTCCCTTGTTATAACTCTGAATCCCCTAAATTTTATCTTATTATATGCTTACTCAAGCTCAACATCATGTATCATCTCCTGGAGGTTTCATTCTCCAAGTGTAAGCTTGGCAGAATTTTCCTTTTAAATAAAAGGACTTATAGAAATGTGGTCTGGGGAAATTTTAAGACACTGTGGTGTCTCAGCCTCCCTTGAATGTTTGCGGCTTAGTATCATACTTACTAAGACTCAGGCATTACCACCTAGGTGGAAAAGAATTTTATTGATGTGTTTCAGTACATGGAAAAAGGAAAAATTAATCAAATTATAGGCCTCTCCTATCAGGAGGAATTACAAAAGGCTCCAAGGGGGATTGGGATTTGAAATCAAAGGCATATATGATGAGTCAAGACATTACTTAGGCAGCCCCAGGTTAGTCTGAAAAAATTTGCTTTCCAGACTGAAGTAAATGGGGAAGGTCAGGTGGTAATATATTAATTTACTAAAGACAATGAATGGTGGGGGGTGGAGATGATCTAGTAGAGAGCCTCTACTTGATTCAAATGAACACAAACCAAAAATGATAATTATCTTTACAAAAGGCTTTGCATGACTAGAACCTTAACAGTTAAAAAAATGACAAAAACAAACAGAATGGCCATCATCCCTACTCATTTCTAGCCTGAAATTCAAAAATATCACATGATTGCATGTTAAAACGTTGTTGTGTATTAATCTCATACTACAGAGGGGTCCCAAGAAAAATAATGTGTGGTCTCAATTTAAAGTTAATTACAATGTTAAATAGAAGAGTGATTCTTGTCAGCCAATTGTTCTGACATCTTCCACCTAGGATAAAATCATTATCTGTTGTCCACATAGAGAGATGCCATGAGAGGCAGAATGACAGTGATGGAGGGATGAGAGATGACAACTAATGATAAGTGATCTAATAAGCAATTTTTGTCAGCTGACAAAAATTCTCTTGTACGTTCCATGGTGTCCACTGACAGTGACTCCCAGAGCAACCCTGCGGCTGTGTGCAGGGGACTGAAATATAGCATAACAAGAGTCAGGGGATTTCCTAAGGACAGTCTAGGCAGTGTGACAAGATGACTTCAGGGTTTCTGCTGTCAGACAAGGAGGCCATACTGGAAGACAGGAGGCAAGGTAGAGCTCAAGACTGGAAAAGGAGTCTCTTAAAAGAGTTGACATATTTCACTTATTTGGCAAATAATATGAAGGACAGTTGGACATATGACACACTGGACATGGACAGTGTTACAGAGCAAAGACACACTGCTACATACATTTAAAAAAGCATTGTAGATAAACCAACTTGGAGGATAGGAATTTAGTAAAAACAAATAAAGCAGGGTATACATTACAGAGAGGGAATGGGAACCATTCCTGGGAAGATTATTATATTCACTAATGGGTCATAGCAGGAAAAACTAATTTTTTTCTATTTTAGTGCAAAACAATTTAAATTCTATTACATTTAAATTACTATTTACATTTAAATTCTATTTTAAGGACACAAGATATTTGGGAGCTTGTAGTATGTAGCCTCTAAAATGACCCCAAACACCCCTGACCACACCACTGCTCAGTCCTCTCCTTGAATGGAATTAGGACTATTTGCTACATTGTTAAAGAGCAGAATACACGACTGCAACCAAGACTAGTTCTAAAGAGACTACAGCTGCCACTCCAAGTTGTCACCCTCAGAATTTCCTGGATCACACACACTGGGGGAGGGGTGGATGATCTACCACCATATGAGAAAACCCTGGGAGAGGTCCCTGTAGTCAAACTTTCTGTCAAGGGGGTATATGGAGTTAGATGTGGACTTTCATTCTGGTGAGATAGTTCTGCCAGGGAAGTGCTTGCCACTCAAGCATAAGGACCTTGGCTTGAGCTTATGGACCCAAGTAAAATATTCAGGAATGGCTATGTTGCTTGTAATCCCAAGCAGAGAAGATCAAGGTAGGATCCAGGGGGCTCATGAGACCCCAGATACACCTAAGTAATGACTTGGGGTTACCTTGAGAGACCCTTTCTCTAAAACAAAACAAAACAACAAAGACCAAGGTGGACAATTCTTGAGGAATGAGATCTAAAGCTAACCTCTGACCTCCCAAACTACATGCACAATTGCACACATGCACACACACACACACACACACACACACACACACAAAACTGTCACTCTAGCTGACATGAATACCTTTGTCAAATGCACCCATCTTAGTAGAAGCCAGATTTCTGCCTGGAGGAAACTGAGAGGTCATTTATATTTATTGTTTCAGACTATAGTTTTTCAGTAATATATTGGCAATAACTATGTCTATAGATCTTCAATCTCTCTGTATACAATATTCTATTCTTAACTACTGATCCTGAGTTTTTTTAATCATAGAATTCTGCTTCATAGCAACCTTTGCCAGGAATAAAAGGAGAGCAAGATGCAAGGTGGAAAAAAATTAAGAGTGAATGGTGTGGGGAGGGGGCAGCAGAAGGGGGAAAAGACTCTGCCCTGAATTTCTCAACATGTCCCCAACCCAGAAAGAAAGAGCGGAGGCATGTGAGGGTGTGCATGAAGACTGCCTGCAGACTCAGTACATCTGCCTGCTCTGAGCATGTGTAGAAGTCCTGTCATTTCATAGCTTCTATACATCACTTGCTGGGTTTTCATTTGGAACTGCCTTGCATTTTGAACTGAGTAATAGTGTTGACTGAATCAATTTGGAAGTCTGACCATGCCCTTAGTCAAACATCTATTTATTTGTATTGCTGCTTCTTAATTAATTATTTGATTAATATTATCTTTAGTCCAGAAGTTCAATTAGAGATACGCCCTTTTATAGACAATAAACACCATGTAACAACTGATGCAACCCTGCATGTATAGGTAGTTAAAGTGGACATTATTTTTTATTTGCTTTCAAACTGCAGAGCAGGCTGAACAATAGACAATAAACAACTCATTTTGTATGGCTTTTGTGAGACTTGAAAAGAATTTTGACTTAATGGAAACCGATGCTTTGTAGGGAGCCCAGCAAAAGAAGCAATAGAAGGCCGGCACGGTAAGTGCCCCAGCCATCTTCACACTCCCCGTACCGTCACATTTAACTTGAAAATTAGACGGTAAAGGTCAGTTTCTAGTGTAGAATTAATAGGTGCCATCTCACTAAGACTCTTCACCTCCTGCCTTGAGAAAACTTTCAAGGTTTCCACAGATAAAGAGAAGGACTCAAGGACCAGAGACACCTCAAATATGTAGATGACACTGTCATCTTTTGCTGAAGCTAAAGACCTTGAAGCAGTGGTGAAAGAGAATGATGAGAGGGAAGAATCTGGATCATTACAGAAAGGAAGCATATGCAAAATCACATGAGCACATACATTCGAGAGGGAAAGCTGGCAGAAAAAAAAATTAGGCATTCCAAAGGAGTGTTTGTTGAGGCCATATGGCGCACATTGTTACAACCCCGAAAGGTTCCGAAAGCAGAATAGACCCTTGTTAGCGTACGCGCAAAGCTGGAAATGAAGAGTTTTCTACATTTAAAGAATTATCTACTAGAAAAAAAGGACGTGATACCAGCACATGCCCAGTTTGGGTGCCTCTAGCAAAAGCACGCACGTTCAACACTCAGACAGAGGAAATTTGTGTAATTAAATAAAAAAAAAAAAAAACACTTTGTGAACAGACAAAAGAAAACCTGTTAGTAGCAGATCAAGGTCGACATTTACTAGCATGAAAAGTACTGTGCCTTCCTTAAAGAGAAAAGTGTCGAGGGTATAGGATGAGCCTCATGCATACCTATCATGTCCCTTCAGGAACTCAGATCCCAGTCTCTCTAAATTGTTATACAGAAAAATCATCAAAGCATAGAACAAATTGTGAGCCCTCTCATTCACCTTTATTTTACATTAATCCTGGATCATGGGCTGATTTCTTTCTCCTGCCTTGCAACTCAGAGATATGACAATGACAGTATCCCAAAGGTACTCGGGAGATTTCTTAATAAGGAACTAATCTACATGGGAAAAGTTTTCCACCCATAAAAGAAAAGTTGTTTTTTTTTTTTTTAAAGATCTTTTAAAAACAAGAAATGCAGCACTCCTCTTGGAGATAAGTGAATAAGCAGACGTTAAGAAACCTCTCAACAAACGCGTACTCTGCCCACAGTATATTCATCAGTAAATGCCAGCCGAGTACCTTCTTCCGTGTGTCAAGTATTATGCAAAGGGTCAAGGTGAATGAGAAAATTTCCCTAGATGAGTTGGCCGTTTAGCAAGAAAGTGGAGGAAGAAGGATAAATAAGCAACAGCAAATTGAATAATTGTGCAAAGAGACATTTAAAAGATATATAGACAGCCATAGTGGAGTCTTCGAATATTGAAACTGATTGGAGAAGGTCAATAAATTAGTGTGAGTGCCTTCCAAGCTGAAGTATTGAGGATGGAAAAAAACTTCTTCTAATAGCAAGGATGTGAGGGGAAATGTCCGTGTCTTGGGGAGATGAGAAGGAGGAGCTTGTGCATGTGCGTACATACAACTACAGAAGAGAACTAAAAGAAAGAAAGGATACTGAAACCACCTGGGAAGAGAAGAACAAATTCCACACACCTTGGTCATAAGGGAAGCCTCCACGGTGAGACCAGAGGGTGGTGAGGACTAGTCACACGCTGATTGTAGAACTAGAACCTCTGACCTTTATTCTAAAGACAAGAGAAAGACTTCCAAGACAGCCTGCTGGAAACTGAACTTGCCTTTCTCACTGAGCGATTAAGGGAAAAGCAAATTAGATAAACCTCCAGCAACTCTCACAACACAGGTCAAAGATTCCTGAAGGACAGGATCCACAGCAAAGTGATCATGGGGAAACATTCTGTGTGTTAGGGGAACAGAGAAAAACTTATTCTGATGCATCAAAAGTAACCCAAAGGGAGAATTGTGGAAGATTCCAGAAATCAGCTCCAGGAAGTCTCCTGTAAAATGAAATAGGTCAGTTCCTTGAGCAATGATACCTGGGAGAATGTCTAGTAAAGGAAATAATTGTCACCAAATCTGCAGAAAGTTACCTTGTAGCATGGTTAAATTAATGAGCTCCAGCCAGAAAGGCAATCCTGGATTCTCCTGAGTCATCCAGATCTACCCTAAATGTAATCACAGGGGCTGTAGAAAAAATGACAAATGGCAGAGGCAATATGGTGGCAGTAAAGTGGGAGAAAGGAGAATGTGGTGTGGACCTTCAAGCCAAGGGGTGCAGGAGTCTTCTGAGGGAAGCAGGTGCCCCCAAAAGGAGCCAACCCTGCCATCCACACATTCCAGGCTCATTCTAGGCTTCCAGAAACCTAACAATAAATTTCTGCTGTCTTGAATCTCTAAAGTAGTGGCAATTTGGTACGCTTGCAATAAGAAAACAACAAAAGAGATACCATTCCAGTAGAATAAACAGGAAAACATATCAGTACAGTGACTATCTGTCCAAGCCACTCGGTCTGGTCTCAGTTTCCAGCTGTTATCCCAGCTATTTATTACCACTGTCTCCTTTTTCTCCAAGTACTCCCTTGTGGATTATAAATCTATATATAGACAAAGCCATTGAAGCAGGTGCTAGAGACAGAAGCAGATATCTGAGAAACATTTATATGGGGTATGCCTTTCACTCTTGCCAAGACCAGGTTGCATTAAAATACTTCTTAGGAAAGAAGTACAGTAATGCCAACGAAAGCCTCAAAAATTACACATCTTTACAAAAATAGAAGGAATGTCCAGACTAGAATATGGAGTAGGCCTTCTGCAAACAGTGTGGCATGGCTGCAGTCGGGCACCTGAAAGTCCATGGATGCTGAAGGGACTGCAAGACGAGTTAAGTACTCCAAGAGTGCAGATAAACTGCCAGCTGCTTTAGGTGGCCCTGAAAGAGACAATATCATGGTACTCAGAACTCTAAGAGGTAGATTTGAGGTTGGAAAGAAGTGGCAGCCTCCAGAATATGTCTATGATAAAGGAATCTTCAGAATCCCAAATCCCACCTAGCTTCAAACTTTCACTATTAGCCACAGAAAACAAGAATCAGTCTAATTTCTGAAGGCCATTTGGCCTGCCCTCATCTGTCACATCTTATTTTGTGCCTGAGTTTCCATGCGCTATGTCTGTGCAATGAGCCTGCAGGAGACTTGAGAGCACCTAAAGTTAGGGATAAAGGCGGCAGTGAGCTGTCTGATTTAGGTGTTGAGACCCAAACATAGATCTCTGCAAGAGCAGTTGATGCTCTTAAATTGCTGGGCTATTTCTCCAGTCTCTGTTTCCATTTACTAAAGGTGATTCCCAACTTTCTCATATTCAACATCCGACTCCTACTTTAAAGTCTGTTGCCTAACCTGACCTACTTGTCTAGAACACAGTGCCTCACCTAGCAGGTATGTTTAGCATCCTATGTACATTGTGTGCCCATCTCCCCTTGTTTTGTTGCATTGGCAGTCCTTAACACAAAGATGAACATCCACTAGTCCTTCAAGGATGGCTGAACAGCTTACCAGTGCTTTGATGCCTCCTGTAACTGCCAAAACCCCTGCTGGTCAGAATATCCCGACCTGTCTCTAACCAATTCCTTCTGCACTGCAGTAATCATAGCTACGTAACTGGTGAATCAAAAGGACATATTGTTCTTCAGGAAAATAAAAACCAAGAATGGATATGCAAATAATCACAACCATAATACATGTTGAGGAAATGAAGAAGCCAGTCCTACAGAATGTTTCATGAGTGTTGCTTGCAGGGACAGCTGCTAGGAAGCAGAGACTGAACTACCACAAAGCCTCCAGCTCTGCAGCCCAAGCACAGCATTCAATGCTGAGAGAAAGAGAGTTGAAAGTAGATTGGTGACATGGAGCTTAAGGACAGGGTCTTCAGGTAGACCAGAATAGTAGCCGTGGTCCCTGAGTTCCCATGTAAGATCAGGCTCGCTCATCTCCTCCACGGAGCATTGTCTAATAGTCTTGAAAAACTAGACAAGCAAAAATTACATCATGAACATTCTAGTTTCGTACAATTCTGCATATGGAAAAGTTGCTCAATACATTGCAGTTATGAGTTGGTCTTTTCCTGTATAACAGTGTCCATGGCTTGTTTCTATTTCAGGTCACTCCCGTTGTAACACACACAAAGTGAGTTGTTGCTAAACAGTGTCATGCAAGTGCTTTCATGACATCCCTACACAATGGGGAGTTCTACTTTTAGCTCACACCCAATATAGAATTGCTATTCTTAATACTTGGAGGGGATCCCAACACCTTTTGTTGGTCCAGTATGGTCAGAACATAAGGGCAGCCAGCCGGGAAAGAATGAGCTAGTGCTCTCTCTCTCTCTCTCTCTCTCTCTCTCTCTCTCTCTCTCTCTCTCTCTCTCTCTCTCTCTCTCTCTCTCTCTCTCTCTCTCTCACACACACACACACACACACTCCCTGGAAGATTGCTTTCTTCCCAGCAAATCTAGTGAGCTCCATCTGTCTTTCTTCCCACCGTGAGGGCTTTTTCCTTGCAGCCACTCTTAAAACTCGATGAGAAAATGTAAGCCACCTGCCTGCCATGTCTCTAGTTGACAATCCAGCTCTCCCCTTGCTGCCTGCATTGCCATCCCTTCCCTTTCTCTGCACCACTCCCAGACTCCTTGCCACCGATGACCTGCCTTTCCCTGTCTTAGCCCAGGCTCTCCTCATTTGTTCTGGATTTCAATTTCTCAAATCTTCCCAAGAGTTAGTTGTCTCTTTCGCTTTCTCACTCTATCACCTAAGACTTGAAGTGTGCATACTCCACACAGCCCAGACAGCACTGCAGCCATCTCTGGTGACTGGTGTTCTCACCACCCTTCCACAGACATCCACATTCACTTCCAGCTTCCACATTTCTTTCTCTCAACAGATAAGCATCTCAGGAGCAGAACAGAACCACAGAGTCCATCACAACTACCATTTCCCCCAGTCCCCTTATATCTTTTAAATGTCACAAGGACAACACTATTTTTTCTAATTGTATAAAATATACAGGTTTTTAATCAGACAACAAGCTGAACTGTAAGGAGGAAGAAAGAATCAGCTGAGCCCTCACTTCCCTAAGACTACGCCCATTGGGGAAACATTTTTGCATGCTTTCTATATATGAGCTGAACCTACTCTTACCAGGAATCTTACATACAGCACCATATCCCATGACCATCCCTTGTCAAACTTTCAGTCCTTCCCCACCCCTTTAACATGCCAATGCACTGAACATGTGTTAGCTGAATGTCATCCCCTGATATGAATCCTCCTTATTAGCCATCCTGTTCTGAAACTCATTTGCAAGGATTTCTGACTCTGCATTGTCATCAATAAACAGTAGACCTGTTGGGGGCACAGAGGTCCCTGTACTCACAGATAAGCATGAAAAGACCCAGGAATGTCAATCATGCAGGCATCTCCTCAATGACGGAGGTAAAATCAAACCCCTGCGCTCTACCCAGAAGGGTGGGCATGGATATTGTTACCACCTGGTGACCATTTTTGCTATCTGTGGAGGCAGAGCTCTCCTACCTTTTGCTATAGAGGCAGACCTTCCCCAAATTCCCCCAAATGATTATTCCAGACTCTTCCCTCCCCAGACTGTTACCCATCCTTAGGGGAGATGTCATATGTACTTCATGGCCTGCTGACCTCTGCTACTGGTCAGAGACCACATTACATTCTACGTCTTTTGACTACAGAACCCACCCTCATGGTCACAAGGACTTTGTAAATGGAGTATCTATATAGTCATACCTTAAGCTTCATTGTGCACCTGGAATTGGACTGCTTGGACTGACTGTTGCCTAGAAACCTTTTCCCAAATTGTACCGTGCTTCTGACAATGAACCACTTGGCATTAGACTCCCTGAAGTTAGCTCCAGGTTGAAAAGGCCAGTCTGCACTGGGCTTTGATCCTTATCTCTTCATGGATGTCTGCCTGCAGTGACACTCGCAAGGTTCCGCTCATAGATCATAGAAATTTTACCTGTTAAGTGATACACATCAAATTGATTATTTTGTGAGTGAATAATGCTTCAGCAGAAAGTGCAGTACAAATTATTCACCATCTTTCCATAGAAAGGCGATTCAGTTGGTTCCAGTTCATGAGGACTGACTGTGTGCTTTCTCCTCTCACACCAAAACTCTCCAGTTATCCTTGCATATATATTCTTCATCACTGGATCCTTTACTTCTTTGCGAATACAACTAGTTGGTAGTTGGGTATGTTCATACATATTTGTAAGGTTGCTTATATTTCCCATGATGCCTACAGGTTCCAGAATACTATGCTCCTCAGCTCTCGATTTTGTAAGTATTAACTAGCAATCATTAAAATGCTGTAACCCAAACATAATTGTGTACTTTCTACAGCTATTAGCTTACATAATGGAAGGAAAATCTGTGAGCTGATAAGTTTCCCCAAGCATTCAAGGTTTTCAAATGAAGAAGCAAGGATTAACCCTTGACTAGCTAGCTAGCTTTGCAGTTCTCTTAATCTTAAGCTGTTTTGATGTATTTTTTGCCAGTATATGAAAGGATAAAATGTGATTCTTTCTATTCCTTTAATTCTGTTATTTTTTCCAGAAAACGAATACGGCAAGACATCTTCTAAAATTTGTATTTCTCATTTAGGTATTTTATATAAGGAATTTATCATATTTGTTAAATGATTAAATTGTTTCCTTTACAGAAAGCTCCTACAAAAGGGACATAGTGAGAACTTCTCTTTGTTTCATATAAAAAGTGCAGGAACAGAATTCCTGCCATGGTTACCGAATAAGCAGTTCAATCCTGGAGCAGGGATGTACAGTCCACTCCTGCTGCAGAGACAGCAGTCTATCCCTAGTGTATGAACAAGCAGTTCTGCCCTGGTGCATTGATGAGCCGTCCTATGAGCTGATCTCTGGAACCTTGGATGCTTTGTCTCCTCCTTTCTTGAGACATAAAGTCATCTCAATGATCACAGAATGGTTATGTGTCACTTAATAGGAGGAGGAAGAAAGCAGGGAGCAAAAGTACAGAAGAAGAAAGGAAGGAAAGAAGAAATGAAGGGAAGAAGGAAAGAAGGAAGGAAGGAAGGAAGGAAGCAAGCAAGCAAGCAAGCAAGCAAGCAAGCAAGGATTTTCTCACACATCCAAAGAGCAAGCTGTGCTGTGACCTGACCTGCATACTCCAGCTACAGAAGGTGATGCAGCTCCTAAGTGAACTGATGCCCTGTATGAGGACAATACTCCAGCCAGAAGAAGCAAAGGGCAGTGGGAAGACTGGTGCTCATTAGATTCACACTCCATTTTCCCTATGTTGGGCTGTTTTCTTGCTGTGACTTTGTGAAACCTCTTTTCTTGACCTGCCTTCTGTGTTCCTCTACTACAGTCTTTAGAGATAGAACAAGAGACAAAAAACTAACACAAACTCTAAGAGTTTTCAATATTGTAGAAGGATACAGGAAAGATAAAATGTATGATACATTGTGTTAAGAATGTTAACAAAGAAAAATGAAAGAAGAATGAAGGATGGGCCAGCAGAGTGGCTCATCAGATAGAAGCTCTTACCTCTAAGCCTGTGTTCCACCCTGAGACCCATGTGATAAAAGGAAAAAACAAAACAAACAAACAAAAAAAAAACACCTTTCAAAGGCTGTTCTCTGAAATCCACACATGTGCATGCACATACACATATATGTAAGTATACAGAAATGAAAAATAAATTGATAAAACATCTTTTTTTAAAAAAAAATATCATGATTGTTTGTAAGCACACCACAGCATCAGTGACAGCGTCAGGCCTTGGGGCCTCCCCTTAAGCTGGATCCCAAGTTACGCTTGTCACTAGGCTTCCTTTTCCTCAGGCACTTCTCTATTTTTGTCCCTGCAGTTCTTTCAGACAGGAACAAATATGGGTCAGAGTTTTGACTGTGGGATGGATGGTAACCCTATCTTTCACTTGATGCTCTGTCTTTCTGCTGGAGGTAAACTCTTGTTCCCTGTCCCCACTGTATGGCATTTTATCTAAGTTCCCTCGCTTTGAGTCCTGAGAGTCTCTCATCTCCCAGGTCTCTGGTACATTCTGGAGGGTCCTCCATCCTCCTACTTCCCCAGGTTGCCTGTTTTCATTCTTTCTGCAGGCCCTCAGGGCTTCAGTCCTGTTCGCCACTCACCCATGCAATACTTGATCATGTTTCTTCTTTCCCTCCCTGTCTCCTTTCCCACTCAGACCCCGCCCTCCATCCCCCCTCCTGTGGTTGCTTTCCTGACTGCCAAAAGACCCAACAAGCAGCTGAAAGAGTCAGATGCAGATATTTGCACCCAACCAATGGACAGAAGCTGCTGACCCCTGTGGTTGAATTAGGGAAAAGCTGGAAGAAGCTGAGGAGGGTGACCCTGAAGGGGAAATCAGTACTCTACTACCCTGGACCCCCAAGATCTCTCAGACACTGGACCATCAACGAGGCAGCATACAGTAGTTGATATGAGCACCCCCCCCCAACACATATATTGCAAAGGACTACTGGGCCCGAACTCAGTCAGAGAAGATGCACCTAACCCTCAAGAGACTGGAGAATCCAGGGAAGAGGGAGGTCTGTTTGGGTGGGAAATGTGGGGAATATCCTCATGGAGACTGGGAGGAGGTATGGGATGTGGAGCAGTCAAAGGATGGACCGGAAGAAGGATAAAATCTGGACTATAAAAAAAAAGATTAAATAAAATTAAAAAATAAAAAGAAGATGATAGCACAAAGGTATGATGTTACCAGTGTGGTTGAAGCCAGATACCAAAAGAATGACACTTTTCAAAGAATTTGAAGAGATTAAAAAAAAAAAGATTTGTGTCATCAATGTATCTTATGAAAAGATTTCTTTAAGAAGGGTATTAGAGAGAAAAGGCTACAATAAAAGATTAGTTCCAACAAGCTAAAGCAACACTGTGTGTAGAGTTATACAGCTTCTGTTAGAAATGTTAGTTTTGCTCTTCTTAATATGGTCTGACTACTTTGCTAAGAACATATTATGGGAAAGAAAAGGCACAGAATAAATGGGTAGTTAGAGGACTATTATAGGAAGCCTGGTAAGTACATAGAAATGAATGGATAATGAATGAATGGGTGGATGGTGACAGGTGGCACATTCTGAACATATCTTTGAAGATGAACCCATGAAGTTCTCTGATAGATAAGAAGTAGCTGGAATATAAGAAAGCCTGCTTGGACTCCTTACTTTGGGTCACAAGCAACTAGGATGAGGGAGTTCCCGTAATAGAAAGTGTAGTCTGCTGATAGGTCGGAGACAGAGCAAGGAGTCTGGCATTCAGAAGAGAGGTCAAAATTCTGAAAGCTTTCTGTGTAATATTTCCCACGTGGTGGGTGATTGAGAGGACTGTGGGTGTGCTTGGAGAGCAGAAGAAATTCAAAGAACTGCTAGTAGGTAGAAGGGAAAACAAGATAGTTTGGGAGAAAGAAGCCACCAACTACACACTAGTGACATCAACTTTATCTCCATGAAGATATGTTTCTTTCAGAATCAAGGTACTTGCCCTCAATTTTATTGTCGATACAAAGAAACATTTATAAAACTTTGCCCTCCTTTCCTACATGTTGCTAATATTTATTGACGATGATTCCAGACAATCTTCAAATGTTTTTGCAGTCTTATTCTTTATATTTCAAAAATGTATGTCTTGTTTATGTAACATATTCTGGACTACTTTAAAGCACTTGTGTATTGCACACTCTGTATATTTCCTATTATCTTTGTCTTCCTTGGGATCTTTGTTTCTACTTCTACCCTTGTTTGACTATCGTAACTTTCTAACTGACTTTATGAGACAGGGAACATAACTAACTTTTACCTAAGTTATTCATAACTGGATGCATCTATCTCAGTTTGATTAATGGATAAATTTGGTTTGGATCTTTGAGCCTGAAATACTATATCCACTGCATTTTTATGTAGACATATTTCAGAATGGTTGGACTAGGTGCTTTGGTTTACCATTTTTTTCTTTCATTTTTAACTGACAGATTAAATTTTTGTTTTTACTGTGTATAATGTGATGCTTTGAAGTGCTTGTACATTGCTCGGTGTTTAAATCAGCTAAATGGCATGCCCATTACTGCACAGAAAAATAATTTTATGTCGCGAACACTTAACACTCTTTTTATCTAAAGGATACAGAAGAGTTGGCACAGGAGACATCCCAACAAAGATGTTAAATTTCTTGAAGACAGAAGTTAGTGCAAGCTTTGGGATTCCAAAACCCCTAAAGCAGGAGGTGCGCAGTTATTGACAGCTCACTTACTTTCCGTATACACACAACAACAGCCTTGCATGTGAACTGGTCTCACCAATAGACAGACTTCTGTCCCCTCTTCCAAGGTAGATTTGGAAACCAAGTAATTGTGTATGTCATGATACCAAACCCTCTGGTATACATATAATGCAGTAGTCCTCAATTACCATCAGCATGGGCCTGTATAAGCGGACACATGGTACATCTGAAAAGGCTTGTGCAAAAAACTTCTTATGTACATGCTTCTTCTACATGCTTCTTCTACATGCTTCTTATGTACTTTAAACAGAATATCTCTTTTCCCATGCCACTAACAGTTCTTTTTTATATTATATATCATTGTTACAAGGTATAACTAATTTTATATGCCAGTTAGTATATTGATGTACAATTAAAAACTAATATCTAACATTTTTTCAGAATGAATGCATAAGGAATTATGCTTTACATGAGCTATTTCATCTATTTCAAATTATTCTGAAAGGAAAGGGTTATACTAGACGGTAGAGGAGACTGTTGATATTAAGATCAATGGTTTGTTGACTAAATTTCACACAAATAGCCATATCATCCTAGACACAAAGTTGATAGTTGCTAAACCACATTATCTCACTTTGAACCTTTGAAATCTAATGATATGTGACTTAGTAAGGCTCTCCCTTTTCTAAGCACTCACTAGTTCTGCAATATTTCCAGCAACTACATCTCTTAGTGGGAGCTGTCCGGTCCCTTGAGGAGCTTTCAACTCTTCGTTTATAATACCCATTTTAATTGTCTAGAGACCTGAATGTCCCTCATTTACTTACATGCTATGCCTAATGATGACCCTAAACTCTTGGCTGTTCATATGACCTTTCTCATTAAAGACCTGTGGATAATTAGCAACTCCAGTACTTCTGATCAAATTTATAAAGTTAAGAATCTCATTCGCTGAAGTCCTCTCTGACAGCTATCCATGACATCAGTTTGAGCTTATTCCTACAAGCAAGCACACATGTCTCTTGCATGCATTTATCACAGTCACAGCTCTTATCCCACACATGACTTAGCAGCCTCTTTTCAATCCCTCTAACTAGGCAGAAAACTCCTGAGAGTATTAAGGTCATCTTGTTTGCTGTTTTGTTGTTGTTGTTGTTGTTGTTGTTGTTTATTAAATATTTTCTTTATTTACATTTCAAATGTTCTCCCCATTCCCTGGTTTCCCCTCTGAAAATAAAACCCTATTCCATCTCCCACCCATTGATGATCAACAACCCTCCCTCTCCCATTTCATGCCTGGTACTCCCCTACACTGGGGCATAGAGCCTTCACAGGACCAAGGGCCTCTCCTCCCACTGATGACTGACTAGGCCATCCTCTGCTACATATGCACCTGGAGCAATGAGTTCCACCAATGTGTACTCTTTGGTTAGTGGTTTAGTCTCTGGGATATCTGGGGGTACTGATTAGTTCATATTGTTGTTCCTCCTGTGGGGCTGCAAACCCCTTCAGCTCCTTGGGTCTTTTCTCTAGTTCCTTCATTGAAGACCCTGTGCTCAGTCCAATGGATGGTTGTGAGCCTCCACTTTTGTATTAGTTAGGCACTGTCAGAGCCTCTCAGGAGACAGTTATATCAGGCTCCTATCAGCTAGCACTTGCTAGCATCCACAATAGTGTCTGGGTTTGGTGATTGAATGTGGGAAGGATTCCCAGATGGAGCAGCCTCTGGATTATCCTTCCTTCAGTCTCTGCTCCATAGTTTGTCTCTGCAACTCCTTCCATGAGTATTTTGTTCCCCAGCTACTAAAAACAATGAATTTATGAAATTCTTAGGCAAATGGATGGATCTAGAGGATATCGTCCTGAGCGAGATAACCCAATCACAAAAGAACACAAATGGTATGCACTTACTGATAAGTGGATATTATCCCAGAAGCTGGGAATACCCAAGATACAATCCACAAACCACAGGAAACTTGAGAAGAAGGAAGACCAAAGTGTAGATACTTGTTTGCTGTTGAACCAACTGATCTTATTTAATACAGTAGTCAAAAACTTAACAAGTGAAATCACTAATAAAGTACTAACCAGAGAAAGAGAGACAAATGAAGTGGCAGAATACTAAAACTGACTAGAGGAGTAATAGGGATTGGTATTGATTTCTTTCAACTTTTAATAACAAGAATGTATTCAGGAAGACACTATGAAATTTAAGCTCTGTAAGTAGCCCAAGCTAGATATCTTATACATGACCTATTCTTTTAGAACAAGAAATGAAAAATGGAGCCAGAAGAGTTTTGCCTAGGCAAGAGGATGGAGTGAGTAATGGAGAGAGCTGTATTAGCCCAAGCTCAAACTGCAGCAAACACCGTAAGATTGATTCAATATGTTGAAAACAGAAAAGCACTATTGGTCAACTTGACTAGCACTTTTCCATTAATTAAGAAGTGTTTTGAATCCACTGTTCATAATCACGTTGTCTGGTTTGAATCACAAAAACGTAGGGAGCTTAGACATGTTAGGCTCTGTAGAAGACAAGGTCAGAAGGTAAATCATGTTCCAAACTGTTAACAAGCTCTTTTTTATTTATTTATTTATTTTTGGTATGTTCTTTTTGTGGTCACTTATTTATTTATTTATTTATTTACACTCCAGATTTTATTCTCCCCCCTCTGTCCACCCTCCAACTGTTCCACATCCCATACCACTGCCCTACCCCCTGTCACCATGAGGATGCAACCACCCCCACCCTCCACCCAACCAGACCTCTAAATTCCCTGGGGCCTCCAGTCTCTTGAGGGTTAGGTGCATCTTCTCTAACTGAACCCAGACCCAGCAGTCCTCTGTTTTATATGTGTAAGGGGCCTAATACCAGCTGGTGTACGCTGCCTGGTTGGTGGTCCAGTATTTGAGAGATCTCAGGGGTCCAGGTTAATAGAGACTGTTGGTCCTCCTACAGGGTCCCCCTCCTCCTCAGCTTCTTCCAGTGTTTCTCTAGTTCAACCACAGGAGTCAGCAGCCTCTGTCCATTGGATGGGTGCAAATATCTGCATCTGACTCTTTCAGCTGCTTGTTGGGTCTTCTGGAGTGCAATCACGCTAGGTCCCTTTTTGTGAGTGCTCCATAGCCCCAGTAATAGTGTCAGGCCTTGGGACCTCCCCTTGAGCTGGATCCCCCTTTGGGCCTGTCACTAGACCTTCTTTACCTCAGGCCTCTCTCCATTTCCATCCCTGCAGTTCTTTTAGACAGGAACAATTATGGATCAGAGTTTTGACTGTGGGATGGCAACCCCATCCCTCACTTGATGTTTTACTGCTGCAGGTGGGCTCTATAAGTTCCCTCACTCTACTATTGGGCATTTCATCTAATGACCCTCCCTTTGAGTCCTGAGAGTCTCTCACCTCCCAGTTCTTTGGTGCATTCTAGAGGGTCTCCCCAACCTCCTACCTCCCTAGCTGGCCTATTTCCATTCTTTCAGCTGGCCCTCAGGGCTTCAGTCCTTTTCCCTCACCCAATACCAGATCAGGTTCCCCTCTATCCCAATCCCTCACCCCATCCACTTTCCATCCCAGGTCTCTCTTTCCTTCTCTGCTTGTGATTGCTTTCTTCCCCCTCCCAAGTAGGACTGAGGCATCCTCCCTTGGGCCCTTCAGCTTGTTGACCTTTTTGAGTTCTATGGACTCTATCTTGGGTATTCTTATGAACTAACTTCAGGCCTTAAACCCACCAACCATTTCCAAGGCATAGTGCTTACTAGGGTGAAATGTGGCCCTGGCTGCTATGTACCTTGTTTACACATCCTTTGGTAAATAAACAAATGTGAAGCTTGCCACATAGATTATTCAGACTAAGAATCATAACAGGAAACAATTGCATTCCTACACATGTTGATTTTATAGAACATGTTGATTTTATGTTCAGGTGACACTGAACATAAGCTAATCTATATACGCCCTTTCTTATATTACCAGATGGTAAGACATTGTGTTGCAATGATTCTAGATTCAATCTGCCTCCCCTTGAACAAACCTAGAAATATGTGAGATGTAAATACCAAAAATAGAAATTTAGGAAACACCTAAACTGTCACTTTTTGCTAAAAGTCAGATGACTTTCATTTTGCTCCTTTTGTGTCTCCCAGTATTTGGCCCCCAAATTTCCTGTGAGTTTGCACAGAGAATTGACTTATCTGAACATTTCAAAACCAAAACCCAAACAAGAGCTTATGCAATAGGCTCAGCCAGCTGTCCTTTCCTGTCCTGTCACGTTTGCTTATTAGGAGGACCTTCCTCTTAGATGCTAAAATTGTGATTCTGAGTGCAGATCCCGCCTGAATCCTTCCCATTGCTCCATTCCTTGCCTTTCTGATTGTGCTTTTATTGGTCAACTGAATGGAGTTTCACAAGATCATCTTAGATTACTCCAGATTTTCATCTTTCTTATTCAAAGACAAAATTCTAGGTGCTTTTATTTCCATACAGTAGCTTATATGATAAAGGCTTACACACAGTTTTAAATGTTCAGCTTTAATTGTTGAACCATTCTTTAATTTGGTCAGAATCCTTCTAAGTGTGAAAGTCTCCTGAGGTGGTTCCCTGGTGGGCTAATGAATAGACCAGCATAGTTTCTATGAGGAATTTGGTTTCCTAATGAATATAATTAGCATAACAAAGGGAGTGGAAGAGCACGTTTATTACTTTCAAATCTTAGACCTCAGGTGAATATTGTCTGCATTTACTTTATGTCATCCCTTTGTCTTCTAAACTCTTTTGGTTAGCTAAATCAAGTCATATCACACGCTGAATACATTTGCATATGAGGCTTCAGGCATTTTCCTTATAGGTAGAGCCTCTACACCATAACTTTTTGTCTAAGACCACCACAGTTTTGAATTTCAATTATTAAATATATAAGACAGGAAAAATTACCACTAGTTTCAGGTTAGTTGAGGTGCCATATCTATTAACACAACCCAGGCCTTCTGAGGACTCAGTAGACGCTAAATTCAGAATTCAGGTTATGACTGAGAATAGCTTCAGAGGAAGTCATATTAGCGAAAAGATATGAAGATGCTACTGCAACATAAACACATAAACTACCCGGAAATTCTCTATCATGAAGGATACAATGATTAAAAAATAAAGGAAGAATTTGGTTCATTAGTTATGATAATTTGGAAAAGCATTCATCTCAGAGAAAGAATAACTTATAAAGCCCTCTTCTTCAAACTGGATATAAGAGTTATAAATGTCAAGCAAAGCATTCAGTCTCACTTTGTTGTTCTCTTACAAGCCGCCTCCCTAGTTAATCGTC
>NW_022196896.1:82297600-82304337 GCF_008632895.1 Mastomys coucha | reverse complement strand
AAAATTGTTCTTATTTTGGGCTTGTACCACAGTAAGAGCCAAAATTTTAAACTCTACTAAATACAAAAAAAAACAAAAAGACTGTATATATTCATGTTCATTTAATAAAATACTAGTAGTAATGTATTATTTTTAAGTATACAGTTAATATGTTTGGAGTTATTTAAAGTTTATATTGAGAAAATATATTTTCACTATTGCTGTAGACAAGCATCTACAAAAGACTGTTAAATTGATTGTTGTTTTATATCAACCAACTTTTATAATACTTATTTTTATTGTTATATTTTATAAATGTTAAGGAATATGACAAAAAAATATATTGTAGGTATTAAAGTGGGGGTCTCTGGGAGGAGTGGTGGTACAAAAGGGAAACAAGAATGTGATTCAATTCTATTTAATTAAAATATGTTTTTAAATGTTAACCAAATCAGATAAATTGAAATCATGTAACTTTTCTCATCATAATGCAATAAAAGTTTTTTTTTTAAAAAAATAAATAAAGGAAGGAAGAACAGTAGATGGTCAGTCATCCCTTTCAAAACCTCGTGGCATTGAAAGCAGTTTTAGGAAATGCACTGTAGGCCAGTGTTTTACTCTGTAACACAGGAATTACTCAAACTTCCAAAGGCATATTGAGCAGGTATTATTAATTTTACACCATATGATGGTATTTAGGGACCAGCTAGTGACTTAAGTC
The DNA here is from genome assembly GCF_008632895.1 of Mastomys coucha. Classification (NCBI taxonomy): domain Eukaryota; kingdom Metazoa; phylum Chordata; class Mammalia; order Rodentia; family Muridae; genus Mastomys; species Mastomys coucha. The sequence continues at coordinate 82,303,637 of NW_022196896.1, read as the reverse complement.
ACTGATTTCATGGATTTAAAGAGACCCCATAGAAGAGTTGAGCTTAAGAAATCATAAAGAAGAGGCTTTTGATTCACAGTAAGAGTGAAGAGATATAGGAGCTGGGGTGCAATTCAACAGTTCGATGGTAAACTGGTAGGCTTAGAAAGTGTAAAACACTAGTTCTGAACATCTGTCAGAACATGGTGGAAGAATTGAGTTCTGTAAGGAGAATTCTGAGTGCTTGTGAGAAAATGCCAAGAAAAGAAAAAACCCAATACCCTTGAGACCTCAGTTTCTGAAAAACACAGAATTGATCTAGGAATGTGTTTTCCCTCTTCTCCCAGGTGTAGCAGATAGGAGTGAGTTTACTTCAGATTATTCATTACAAGTAAATACAGTTATTGTTTATGTACCTCTATAGAAAAATGTGTATTTGCCATTTTTTGTGGCTTGTCTGCAATGTGTGTCTTACATTTGTGATTGGCCACTTTACTAGTGTGATCCACCTCATAATTAGGCTCCATTCTCCCAGATCACACCATGTCTGGAGTGGAGACAATACTAAGCAATTCAAAAACAAACACAGATTAAGAATGAGGAAATCTGACGGAAACTGTACTCCCAAAAGATGTCCAATTTCATCATAGCCAGTAATAGGGCCTGATGCTAATGGCCACTCCATCAGTATGATAGGTTGAAAGATACATGGGTGACTGGGTGGTGAGGAGAAGGCAAACTAGACTGGACTGCTTACTACATGACAGGAACTTTGATGGGTACTCTTTGCCCACATTTCCCATTGTCTAAAATTTAGGGATGTGATCACTTTTGCAGATGAGAAAAGTGAGGAACAGAGAGGGCAGACCAGAGTTAAAAGAGCTCACTGGTTTCTTATTCTTTTCTTCTATTAGTGCCTAACTATGTGTTCAAATTATAATTCACTAAAATGCTTCACTGTAAGAAAGAAGGCAAGCACATAGGTGGACATGTCCGTCCTTCTGCAGCATAGAGTACCAGGAGTATTCTTAATCCTTGTTCTGTTTAGCATACGTGGACAAGCTGGCCTCTTCACAATCTGTGGCCACCACATGTCTGCTGTGTACTTATTTGTTTCGAGTGGTCATTGTCTTGTGGTCGCTGGCCCAAGTCATTTACAAACATTATAGAGTCTTTTAAGCATCTTTTGGGTGGTCACACAGCAAGGCCAACTGTATCATGTGTTATTTATCACATATAACAAAATTATATAGCCAGCAAGACCAAAAATAACAGCACACAAATTACAGAGAGAGATGCTTACATCTTTAGATGCGTAAGCCACAGTGCACTGTGTTCCTTCTGAAAAGCAGGTATTTATTCACATTATTTCATGCCGTAGAGTTAAAAAGAATCTGGAATTTATAAGCTAATTTACTGGAAATAATCATAGACAACGAAGTAATAATGTCTACATGTTTACACTTTTCTATATGTAACCTGACCTGCACATTTAAAAATGTAAACTAATTTCAGAATTTATTTGTAATTATACCATTATTTATGTTTCTGTCAAGTGAGTTTTAGTGCAGGAGACTTTTATTTGGAGTAAGATAATTGACAGATTCTTACAAGAAGACAAAAGGCACAGAGTGCATACATATTGAGTTTCCAGTTTGCTTCTCTGACATTAAAATACTAACTTTTTAAAAGTATCATTAAACTACATTTGCTGCCATAACATATTAGTCTTTCACGATCAAATATATATCAAACACACATCTTTCAGCTGACAGTAAATCCAGTCATGCCCATTTTTTTATCATAATATAGTCATAAAAACTGATAAAAGATTCTTAGCCAAACTGCATTTCCAAGAATGGCAGTGCTTATTGATACCAAGTAGGAACAGAATAGGCTATGGGCACAAGTATATAAAATCTACATACAAATTCTAAATGCTAAGAAACAGTCTGTAAGATCTTATCTCATTGTCTGAACAATAACCTAGCAAATAAATGCCTTGAAGGATAACCCCGAGAGGCAGAATAGTCTGCCACCACCTCAAATCTGCTACTAGTAGAGTCTTGGCCTTAAAAGATCAATGCAACTCAGCATCTTTATGTTCAATGCTTCCAAATATAACTGTTGCCACACCATAGAGTCATGACATAAATGTGAATCTGATAAAATTTCCACCATCTAGATGTTCACAACACAATGAAGGAAAATGACAATGGACAGGTTTAATGCAGTCTGTACATGATGCAAAGGAGCTCTGCTAGGCCTTGTGGTCATAAGTCCTTCTGCAAACACTTTGCCTTGCACCCACTAATCCACCCTGAATGAGGAGCTTCTTCATAGGTAAAAGTCTGAACTGTATTTGTTAAGACTGATGTGGTTCCCTGAGGAGTGGATACAACCCTGAGGAGGGACAATAATGTCCCTGAAAGAGAATTAGCACGTGGACCATGTATCTGGAAGGAGTATCGTGGGCCAGGAAGACAGGAGTAGAAAGAATGACCTCTGGGGAAGCTTCATGGTTTGTATTTGAGCTCACTGAGATGCAGAATATCTGAAAGAAGAAGAGAATCCTGTGAACCAAGCCAATGAGGTAACCCCATCAGCCCCAAAGCATGCACATTAGTGCCCAAGCCACTCCTGTGGGAATGTCTCACTGAGAGTACCCCCACCCAGAGGAGGGAGAGCTGGCAAAATGAAGACTGCTAAGCAGTTGCAGCTAACTCAGATTCCTGTGGTCCAAGAGATTTAGATTTAGTGACTCTATCATCTCAGATAAGTCAAAGCCAGTGCCAGAGACCATCAGAGATGAGCTTACAGCCACAGCCAGATTATGCACTTCTATAGAATCTTCTATAAAAAGGAGTTTGTACATTGTCCTAAGGACTTTGAGGGATCTTAATAGAGGAAATAGTTTTATCAAGTTTACATTTTAGGACAATCACTCTGATGGCCTGAGAGATCAGAGTGAAATGAATACGTACTTAGATATGTGGCTTGGCTTGACCTGGACACATGGCAGAGCACCACCCTTGTATTGACACAGATAAGACAGGACAACGCATGAGAATTTCAAAGGAATTAAAGGTTCACTTACCTGACACTAAGCATCAAAGAAGTACATGAAAAAGTTAAGGCAATCATACCATGATAAAAAGTTTTAAGTGTTCCATTTGTTACAAGAGTAGGAGAGGACCACATAATGGTTTTCAAATTGTGTTTACAATGAGAGAAAGAAATTGCAAGAACCACACACACTTGGAATCTTGCAAAGGATGAGAATTATATGCTACATTTTAACCTTTAAATATCATCAAATGGCAGCAGTTACATTAAGTAGATTCTGAAGAAATGAATTAAACATTTAGTCAGTGGCTTCCCAAGAAACATTCAGTTCTATAATACATAAAATTATATATATATAATGTCCCTGAAATTTATTTTTAGAAATATATATATGTATATATATAGAAATATATATATTTCTAAAAATCCACAAGAGAACTTTTGGTAGCCTTCAATCATTCTTACCCATTTACATTTCATACATTTTTCTACAAAGCAGCCTTTGGCCATAAATACATTGGATTGGAAATAAAGGAGCTTGCTTTGGGAAATACTCTTCATGACTCATCCTTTTCACAGACTATAGCTACCTTATCTTGATGCTTGAGATGATGAAAATGTACAGATTTCCAAGTACTCAGAAAACCCCATTTAGGCATACGCAAAATGAGTTAGGAAGCTATTTATATGGAGTTAAAATGCAATCTCTAAAGACAGTTAGAATAACATTAGGTTAAGTATGAGTTCAAAGGGATAAGCAAACAGATCCAAGGGTTAGCAATATCCTAGCTTCATGGAAGTTCTTGGATGAACCTCCATCTGCATCTGAGAAAATTTTGTTCTTTTTTTTCAATCAACCACAGGTTAGATATTGCAGGACTATCTTATCTCCCCATAAACATGTGTATTGAGGAAAATATTCATAATATCAATTTTAGAGATACTCCTGTCCTTGATCTGTGAGGAATTTCATAGAGATTGGTTTAGTCTCAAAAATATTTTATGACCACCCTCCATCTGTTTTAAAATAACTTCACAATAATGTATGATTTCTATTCTTATTTTGAAACCACTGGCATTTGCTCAATCCATAAACAAAAACACCATTCTTGAAACCACCAGACATCAAGTATGCAATTTTCTTCCCTAATACTTTGTCTGAAAGAAAGGCTACACTGGATATTTACTGTAACCATTGTGCATGCGTTCACATTCTGCCGCCATCTAGTTAAGTTCATTTTAATGAGTCACATTGTGAAGCACTATATTTTTTTGTTACTAAATTTATTAACATATACTTATGGGCATAGAGTTATACTGTTTTTTTCCTTGTGGTGTTTGTGCTAGGACTAATTTTTACTAATTTTCTTTGTTTTTCCAAGGAATATTTTTGTCTTCCTAAACCAAAAGAATTATCTTTGATGTAGTGACCAAGAAAGAATGTAAAAGTTTCCATATACTCCAAAATAAATTCCTAATATGTATTTATCCATATACTTTCAATGTGTCTTCCATTTTTGTCAATCTCATATATCAGAAATAGAAGTCAACAGATATGCCGGACTTCCTATGTCAGTGAATTTAACACTTAGATTCAGGATCTCCTGGTGTGCTTTTAGAAAAAGTAAAAATGAAATAATGACAGCAACAGCACGAGATGAATTTTATGAAAAGTTACGGGAACTCTCAAAATCTCTTGCCTTTTCAGAGTTGAAAAGCAATCGCACCTTGATATGTGAAGTAAATTAATATTAAATATTGATAAGCATTTTACTATGCATACCCATGAGTATCTTGCCTGTAATCTTCACATCATAGTTTCTAGATGTATATGCACATAAAACATACCAGTCTGGCATACAAAATATTCCACAATGAGGCAGAATTATGTGAAGAGCTGAGTTAGATAAAGTGTAGAAAGACCTTATTTTCCTATTAAGACCAGTTATATACATGCATCATTGCTAAATAGGAAATTGGAAATTTATTCAATGCCAAGAGAAGCCATTTAGCCAGAGATGATTCACGTTTTGCCTCAAGTAGTCTGGCAGACGGGCAGACCACTCATTGGCAAATTTGAATGGTATTAAATTGAACAGGTAAAAAAAAAATAGGTTTGTGAATTAACCAAATTAAATTTGTGATGTGTATTTCCGAATAGCTTGGACAAGGGATGCTGATGTAACTTCCAGAAAGTGCAAAGACTCATAGCACAGTCATCCTTCCAAAACCAAACCTTGAGGGCATGCCAGAGGCACCCATCCCCAGGCCCCTAGTAGCAAAGCAAAGCAACAGGCTGTGTGAGCCCCAAGGAACAAAGCGAAGCTGTGTGGTCTTGGAGCCATCAGTCTCCTTGCACCACAGTTACTGGTCCTGATCTGTCAAAAAGATGAGGTGAAAGGAAGAGCCCTGTGTAATCCAGCTTGGAAACCATGCATATTTCTGTTGGTTTCATTGATCAACAACATGCCCATTTCCAGTTAGCATTCCCCGCCATCTTGATTCGGATCCTCCAGTTAGCATTCGCCGCCATCTTGATTCGGATCCACATCTCTGTTTCTTGCTGTCTCCTGGGTCCAGGTGATCCTTTGTCTCTTGATTTCTCTTTTCTGAGTCACGACTTTCAGACTCCAATGACAGTGGACGTAGCTTGAATCTACACTTCTGTTTTCCTTCTTTTACTCCCCATCCTTTTCAAGTATCTGGTGATGAAATAAAATCTGTGTAGTTTTCCAGATACCCACACAGTCTAAGGAAGGAGGATGTATCCTAACGTTCTCCTCACTGAGCAGGAAAGGGACATCCCATTACACTCCTAAGAATAAACGTATGTTATTTGGTCAATAGGAGTATGAGCTGGTTCTCAAAGAGGCATTGCTTTGACTCCTTGAACATTTTCAGTGTTATGTCTTTTGTGTGTCCAACAAAACAACCAAAATATAATTTCGAGAGAGGTAGGCAGAACCTGGAAGTGCCTCTCTTACATGGTGCT
>NW_022196896.1:82294406-82297590 GCF_008632895.1 Mastomys coucha | reverse complement strand
AAATCCAAGTAAAATCATAATACAACTAATTTAGAATACTAAACTCACTCCAAGGACCTGACTAAATCCTTCAGCAAAATTAGAGTGCCTGGGCACAATCCCAAGAGACAAGCCGATGTCCTGATGTTTCAAAAACAGTAACAAAGAGAGCTGAGGTTTCCAACCACCAGTCTTTTTCCTGTTTTAAATATACAAATCCTGAAGTACTGATTTTAACCATAGCGAACCTATCCTTGGCCTCCAGTCTGGATGTCACTGGAAGATAGGAGCTCGTTCAGACAGTACCACTTCATGTCTGGGATGAATGGAGATTTTCTTTCCAAAGTGTCCTCTATTTTTACATGGCAGTTCTCTGGCCTCCCAAAATAGGATAGCTCTGAGCTTTGAATCTTCTCAGGGGCTTATTGCTTTGTCTCTCAGGAGAATTCATTGTAGACTAGCTCATCAAAAGCATCCACCAACCTTAGAAAGAGTCTTGCTCTTTTACTTTACTCTTGGGAAAAGAGGCCAAAGTCCCTCGTTTTAGAGCAAACGTTTAATTGTCTCCTAAAAAGCTTTCTCTGTCACTCTCTGCCCTGGTGTGCCCTAAATACACTTGTAGATATCATTCTAACACCTATTCAAATTCCATTAGATCATATTAGAATGAACAACCACTTCGTCATGTAGTCATGCAACCTTGTCTGAACTCACTGGCTATCAGAGCCACCATTGTCTCATGCAATAATGAATAACAATACAGTAGGGTGAACTTGCTCCAGGAAAAAACTGCCAGCTTGGAGCCACAGTTTCATGGTCACATCTATAACACATCTCTATTTTGTTTTTCTAAAACCTGGAAAATCAAAAGCAGCTTGGAGTTCAAGGTAGGAAGGAATGAAAATATGCTTCACACACACACACACACACACACACACACACGAACAACACAGAAAGCCAGGGTTATAGGCACATCTTTTTAAATACATAGGACACTTGCTGTGTCATAGGAAGCTCAGACTTCTTGAACATTACCAAATACTTGCCAAAACATAAGCTTTACTTGACAGAACTACAGTCTGGGCAGGGAGGAAAAATGATGTTCTAAGGATAGATACAAGCTCAATCTGAAAAATACCATCTTGAAAAAAGAGCTAAAAACCATCTTTGACAGAGAGTGAGCATAGAATGGTATATACCAACAGTGAGAAAGGGCACATCAAGGCAACGACTCACAGCTGGAAACAAACTATGGAACCTGCAAATGTTTCTTCTTCCATGGGAAATATTCCTTAATTATTTCTAAGTCACACCAAATATGGACTCGATACTGTGTGCTCGCCCTGTATGGTACACAGAGGTCTGGAAATAAGAGGTACTTAGCCCTAGGCAGAGGTCATTTCACCTTCAAAATTACCGATGCATGAGTGATGGCTTCACATTTGTCTTTACATATGTCTAAACTGTTCCCACAAACAGGAAAAGCTCATGGGAGTGGAATATACCTATGGATGGGGAAGTTCCAACATAGACCACATTCATACAATTTACCTACACAAAGACATGAGACTATATTACCATCAGTCATCATCTACAAAGGTTAGGTAGGTCACAATCTCATCTGTCCTCCTCCAAAAAGACCAATATGTGTGCTTGTTGGCAAAAAGCATCCTGTTTAATAGTAGACCAGAAAACAAGACAATAATAAGGTAAAGTATTCCCTTATATGTAATTATAACAATGTTTATTTTTATTTCTAATAATATAAACATCTTTTTAATTTTGAGTATTAATTTATCTCTAGGAGCCTACAATGGCACTCCTGATCTATTTATAGTTTCCATTCCTGTCTGTATTCTGCGGTATAATTAATGTTATTAGGTTGGTGGGGGGTTAATGGGTAGCTGTCTGAGCTATTATATGTTTTCTCCTTAACACTGAGTTTCTTAGACCTTCAAGTTTTCCACTGTCATCTAAAATATATCCCAATATCTTTAACTGATACTTTGCCATTTTACTTAAGGAATATTGACTTCTTTATTTCCTGTATCATAATTTGTCAAGTTTATATTTCTTCTACTTTCTCCAGTGATCCAAACACATCTAGTATTCTCCAGGCTCTGAAAAGCAGCACAATTCTATCTAGTCTACTTCCTGCGATGATAAGGGACCAGAGCCTGAATGCTTTGCTCTGATATTCATGGTTCCTTATGACCAGCAACACTTACGTGCCAACAACAAAACTGAAAACAGCCCAAAAGCTGCCTTTGCCAAGGTCACTGAGAGATTTTCTTTCCGGTGCTAAATGATCAGGTGGTACTTGCTGCTTAGTCATTCAAAGGATATCTGGTGCTGGGACTCACAGAGTCACGCCAAGGGAGCTCAGCTCGACCATGCTATGCATCAACAAGGAGCCAAACACTGAGGGTGGTGAGCTAGAGTGGTCAGGACATGGAAAATCAGAGTATATGGCAAAATTTCAAACATGCCGAAAGCTCAGTGTGAGTGGAGGATTGTTAGAAAGGAAGAAAGGGTGGGGCATGGGTGAGCGCTGACAGTTCATCATGCTGCTGGGACATTTATCATCCTTGTGATCTGAGGCAAGACACCTATAGTATCTCATTTCCTCCATAAAATGAGAATATTCTCTGTGCCTGTGGCTTATAGTTAATAAAAGCAAAGAGTGCTAGATCACGTGAAATGTAAAGAATTGAGTCAGGCAGACAGCAAGTGTTCAATAAACACTTCAGTTCTCAGCATTGTTCTTATTAATACCATTAGTGGCAGACAGTTACTACTTTTGAGAGAGAAAAGAAACAAAAAGGGAAGACTAGAAAAGAGATTACTGAGCTTCTAGTGACGCTGAGAAGAGCCAGCCTCTCAAATGCCTCATCCCCAGACACACAGGAAAGTCATGAACAATATGGTACAGCTAAATCCCAAACGAAGGGCCAAATAACAAACATTGCTGTTCCTTGCCACAACTCCTGAGTTTTCTAAATATGAAATATTATAAGAAGCCTTGCTCCTTTGCCTGTGTATGAACCTTAACTCTACAATAAGCCTTCTTCTGCAAGCATTGTCCAGGTAGTCTTTACTCTTTGTGGCATATTACCCCTTGTTCTAAATACCGTTTCTCTCCCTCTCCCCCTCCCTCCCTCCCTCCCTCCCTCTCTCCTTCCCTCCCTCCCCTCTCTCATCTCCC
>NW_022196896.1:82268550-82294396 GCF_008632895.1 Mastomys coucha | reverse complement strand
CTCCCTCCCCCACCCCTAATACCCTACTGGATAATCCACTGGCAACAATCCTACCTTCTGTGTCCTCAAGATCAATATTTAGGAGACTCTTTGCTGTCCTATCTGACCAGTCTACGCTGTCCTATCCTCCCTGATCCACTTCATTTTATTTAAAGAACACTTGCACCCCTTTGTGCATCTGCTTGTACCCTTTGCACACTCGGGACCACAATGTCCCACAGTCACCTCAGTGATATTTACCATGCATTGAACCACTGCTCAGCCTAGCACTTCAGACACAGCAAAGAGTGAAAGTCGGCTACATTCCTGCTTTTACTAGTTCACATTATAGACAGAAAGCTAAATGTAGAGGGTAATGAATTTTACAGAGAAATTAAGCAGGCTAAGAGGACATCATCTGGAGGCCAAACTATTTAGATGCAATGTGAGAGGGCCCTCCTGATGCCATAGTGTTGGAGCAGGCATCTGAAGTAAAGGAAGCGATAACTTTATTTATTTATTGCATGCTCTTCTCAAGCACAGCCCCATCCTCAGCAAGAGGAAAATGACCCTTGCTCTGTGAGCTTTGGCTTCCTTCTCTGTTAAGCTGTGGTGAGGAGAAATGACTGTAATGCTAGGGTAACAATCATAAAGGTGTTTGGAGGAGATCAGAAAAAGCCAGCGCCGTGGACGGTAATTATTCTCTCATACTGACTCATCCCAAACTGTCCAGTGCTGACCCTTGCCCAGCTTCTGAAGTTGACCTAACTGTGGCAGGGAGGGAATGAAGGAAAGAGAAAAGCTGGGAACACAGAGGAGTGGACTCTCTGAGGAACATGCCACAGCACCCTGACAGCTCAGTGCTGCTTCAGATAAACAGTAAAAACGGGGAGGTTCTCACACACACCTGAGCCTGGAGGCAGGCTTTATAGCCTACAGTTGAGTCAAGGAGGCAGGTTTAGAGTCTCCAGGCCATAAATATCTGAGAGGGAGAATGGTAGGGTGGACATTTTCTGCAGATTGTCAACATCCACAATTGGATCCCCTGGGATCCCAGAGAAGTCTGTGACAGCCCTCCAAGGCTCACACAATGCTTTGCTATTCCTAAGAGGCTGTGGCACTGAGGTCCTTGACCAGGCCCCCACAGCAAGAACAATGTCCTCTCTCCTGCCCTCGTTACTCGCACAGGGCTTCTTCAACCCTCTGCAGCCTAAACAGGCATGTCCGAGTTTACAGCCACAGGAAAACAAGCTTATAGTAGAGAAGACAACACAGGATGTTGAAAGAAACACACGTTTGAGAAAGCCACAAGTCTCTGAGCCCCCATACTCCAACATGGTGACATAACACTTTAGGGAAATAATGCAATCTCTCCAAATATCAGACTCTTTGTCTTCAGGACACAGCTTGTATTAAGTATTAAAGTTACTCATGGGCAAGTGGCACTAGCAGATCTGTGCCCCCTGTATACATTGGGTCCTTTTATCTCTGTTTCTACTAAATTTATTTAGGAGAAGTTATATGGTGCATTTACACAGTTTGATGCACAGGATTAGACAGGTTTCTTCTTCTAGGCCTAATATTTATAACCCCACACAGTCACAATAATCTTGACATGATAAGGATTCTAGGGGAAGAAAAAAGAGCAGAAGCAATTTCTTTTGTTAAGTGTCCCAGAGGTCTGCACAAGGAGAAGCCTTTGCAGGAATCACACTGTGAACCTATCTCTACACTAACTACCGAGATTTACCTCACCTTCTTGAGATTTAATTGCTGTCCAGGCTTTGAATAATCTCAAATTTGTGTTTCCAGCTGGGCCCACTGTACTCACATAGGCATGCTTATGCATTCCTTTACTGGATATGACTCTTTAGAAGTGCAGCCTTCCAATCCTCTGAAACAATATGCTGTTAACCCTTACAGCTTATTTATCTGTTTACTTACTTACAAACTTACTTTCTTACTTTTGGATATACGGTCTTCCGCCTTGTTCAGGCTTCCTTAATTACACATGCATACTCCTGTGCCTGGCTTCTAACCCTTGATGTAAGAGATAGTCCTACAAGCCTATCAACAATTCATCTAAATTATCATTGTCCTGCTTCTCCCCACTTTAGGGCAGCATGCCACCAATACAGTTGCAGTCAGATGTTAGCTCACTGTCTCTTCAGAACCTGCCAATGGCTTGCCACTTCATCCTGGAGGCCACAGTTCTGTTAGTGACTCTTTAATCCTATTGGGTCTTTATAAGGAGATGCCTCTTGACCTCATCCCCCACTCTTGGCCCTGAATCTGAAGTGTATCTTTCCTTTTGTGCTGCGAAATCTGCTTTCTTCTATAAGCCAGCTCCCCAAAGTCTTACCATTTTTCTTGTCCTTAAAAGGACAACAGGAGTCCAGCTCATAGAAGCCACCTTTAGGAAACTTATCCTGTGAGAAAAAAAGATACTACTTCTGAGCATCCAGATGAAGACTGTAGTGTGAACTATAAATATGAAGTCAATCCCACACTACCTCCAGCTGGTCACCAGCAGGCAGGCCAGGCAGATCCTGGGGCCAGGCTAGCCTGTTCTCAACTTTTTGGTCTTCCCCCCACCTCTCTCTCTCTCAGTAGTTCAAAATTAGTTCAAAATTAAGAAGTAACGCAATCATTGGGCACAGCAACTAACACCATAATTTGTAAGCCATTCTAAGTTAAATTGGATCCCAATGGATCTACCACCTGCACCAGGGGTCTCTGCTAACTACATTTTGACCTCCATCTGTCTCCTGTCTCCAAAAACAAGACCTTTTTCTGACTTTCCTCTTCCCCTCTCTGATTAGGTAAGTCTCACCTACTCCTCACCCATTTGATGATTTGATGAAATCTTTATTCATTAGGGAAATGTTTACAGGAAGTCACCTAAGTGCTTCACTCCTCAATCCAGGCAGCCCCTCCTGGGGAAGCAGAATTAGCATCAAAATACAAACAGCACCAGGGCTATCCACAACAGAGGATGAAGGACTCCCCATAGGTTTAAAAGCATGGAGGTCACTGGTGATCTCAACAGACTGTCCTGGGAGTCTGGAGGAGAGAGGGGGAGGTTTGGGGGACATCATTCAGACACAACTTGTGGTTTGAAAATGGATGAATAAATGAGATGGTAGGTTGAAAACAAGGGTGGAAAAGAGCAGGTGATATTGTGACAGGAGAGCTAAGCAGACAATGAGTTGCTTCCCAAAGTCGCATGCAGGTCAAAATCAGGAAGACAGAGGGACTCTTTGCTCCAGAACCAAGATAAAGGACTACTTTCAGAAGGAACAATAATGACGTGATACACCAAGGAGAGAGTAAAACGCTTGAGAGGCAAGCAAGACTTACCCCCCAACGCATCAGGTTAGATAATGCTACAATCTCTCTGAGGGGTAGCTACGAACTGATATAAGAGCCATTTTGACTGTGCCAGATGCTGTTGGAAACCTCAGAAGTGTAGCCCTGCAAAGGGTCCATACCATGAAGTGGTCCTCAGAACTGCCATCCAAGTAAATTCTACTGGATCTAGAGAGAGGGAAGAAACAAGAAAGGGGCAAAGGAGTGGAGCGCCACAGACATCCTTAAAAGCAATATTTCACTCACACTAAAGATCAATTGTTTATAAGCTTGGTTGTGGGGCACATAATTTTATGTAAAATCTATGGTTCTTCCCAGAAGTGAGACAGAGACAGCAAGACTGGGGGTATAATAATAAAACTCTGGGTATTATGCAACATACCCTGAACTCCAAAAAAAAAAAAAAAAAAAAAAAAAAAAAAAAAAAAAAAAATGGCTGAAAGAAGGAAGTCCTGAAAAGTACATACATACCCACATAAGACTGAAGCTTTCTAAATTTCTATTAGCCTCCTTGGGAAGCCAAATGCCTATCTCAATACCTGAGACTGTTTTTTACTCCACTGTGGCTACGCGTGCTTTAAAAATGAACTGTGGATTCTTTTTAAACTAAATGTCTTGATAACATAATGAATATTAAATACATCTCAGACCCACACAGAAGGTTCAGTAGTCTCTTTGTGGCAGCTCAGGAGTGCCCCCTACCGGCTGACGTTTAGAACGCAGAGGACCTGGAAAAGCGGCGACACGTCTGAGAATTCTCAGGGAGCATCCAAGGAAGGTTAGATACCTCTACTGAGGAAGGACAGAGGAAACAGCCACACAGCATGAATTCTTACTGTTCACTTTTTTGTGAACAGTAAGAAATGAAAAACTTGAGTATGCATTTTCCTTTACTCAAGCACTCTCTCCTACCACCCACAATAGTGAAAACTCATTAGTATAAACTGCTTTCATCTTTTGGTTGAAATCAATATCAGTATTTGAAAACCCATGAAAATCAGTAAAAATATGATTAGCTGCTGCACATGCAAGTAAAAACGACCCACTTGTATCTAGTATCAGAAATAATTTGCATTTGATATCTGTGACGTAAAAAGGAAATGCAAAGATGTTTCTTAAAATGAAGATAGGTGAACTCTGGACTGAAATTTTATTCCTTTTTCTGTTAAAAAAAATTCAATGGGTCCGGGGAAGGACTTCCATCTACTTAAAATATTAATAATTATAAAAAATACAAATCACAAAAGACATGAAAAACATATACTCTCACTGTCAATAATTTTTTATGTAATGCATAAATGTATCCACAAATACATGGAAAATGTATTTCTATGCTGGTACACAATACTATACAGTGTATAAATATATTATAATAAAATAGAGGTGGAAATTTTATAGCATACCACTTAACCCAGTTTTTAAAATCCATGTGTTCTGATAAATTTCACCGTAATTTCCATTTGAAAGAGGAAAGGGAGAGCAAAATATTCACCAAAACCTTCAAAATGTTTTACTAGAGAGATTTTGAATACTATTAATAGTGCAGTTTAAGTTATGAATGTATTTGATTTTGTAACTATTAAATTAAAGCCCAGAATTACATAAATGCTTAGCATGGACACATGTTTATCTAAATTAACAGCCTTTTTACATGATCTTTGAATAAATGCAGATCTTTGGGAAACTTCATTTAACATCATAAAATGTTCATTTAGAGTCAATTTCAGATACATTCATAAGATATACATAAATGTATGTGATTAAATTGACAGATTATGCTCACAAGCCTTTTTATAAACAGTGTTTTTTTTCCTACAGAAAGAAGAGATCAAGGTCATGGTTTGGTGATTTGTTTCCCTTGTGAAATTTTATAACATATATAAATATATATGTCCTAATATTTAAATTACTTAACAATATTATGAGGTCTATGTTTTCAGTAGGTGATGAAAGCCGATGCACTTAAGAAGAGCCATCTGACATGTCAGTCTCCCTCCGCAGCGTTCTAGTGTCTGATCTAATGGCTCTGCCTCTGCTTTCCTCAGTGTCACAGAAGGCATGGGCGGTGCCCTGATGGAGTGAGAACTGCAGAAATGCCTACTTTAAAAAATTAGTGTATAGGCCCCACAAGTTTGTACTATTCACTCAGTCACCTGACACAATATGGCCAAATGTACTTTAAAACTAAAATCATAATTTTAATAATATGTAAAATATTAAGCATCATAATTACTCTATGAGTTTAAAATTTTGAAAATGAGGGGAGAAGGGGATGGGGAAGAAACAAAAGAAAGGAAGGAAGAAAGAAAGAAAGAAAGGAAGAAAGAAAAGGGAAGAAAGAAAGAAGCAAAACAGCCCAGTGATTTAAGCAAATTAAATATTTATTAAATATGACATTGTTTCAGAAGAAAACCTTAATATGTCTAATAAATGTAATGTGAAAATATACCTAAGCTTTAAATTTTATATATACATATAATATATACATATATATATTTTACTAATAAAGGCTATGTGTGTGTAGATATATATGAAATGTATCCAAGTTCAATTAAGACAGTTTTGAATGAACTTTTAATCAAATTGAAAACAGTTTGGGCTTGCATGTATTTCTTTGGTGTTTTGAAAAAAGCCTTAAGTTCAGTCATTTCCTTGTACCCCAAAAAATTCCAACATTTTTCAGAAAGGCAATTTCTTTCATACTGTCCCTACCGTGAAGAATGCTACCTTTTTTGGCTAATACAAAGAAACCACAATTAACAGTGAAGCCATAAATACTTTCTGTGCTAACCACAAATGGCCTTTCCCATAGAGAAATGGCTTACATGTGTTCTGAACGTGTTTGGTTTCGTTTTGTATGGAAGCTGTGGGTATGTTTTTATCTAAGAAAAGAACGCGGCATGCACATGGACAGCTTTCTAAAATGAGAAACAATCGCTGAATTTAATCGGGGGCCAGGAATTCAGAATTAAGCTACATGGGGATGGTTGGGGATACTCTGGATTTGGGGATACTTCCCCAATCTTGATCAAACCTCCCCGGGCTCTCAATGCCCCAAGGCAGCATGCATGCCCCTCGCTGCCTGCCTAGTTAATCTGGCTCCTCTGTGGCTCTCAGTAGACATACCCAGTATGCAGTTCTTTCGCACTTCTGCAGTTCACAGTTCCACTTCCGGAGTGGAGCCTGAATCAGTCCCTTTCTCAAGGTCCATTGTGTGACTTTTCGAGTCCAGCCCTCTTTTGTGGCAGCATGTAAGACCCTGTACCTAATGTCTACTATGAACAGACTGTGGAAAATCACACAAGGTGACATTTCCAGTCATTCTCATTTTGAATACAAAAAGATCTGGGTGATTTTTCTTCAGTGGTGCTCACATTCTGCAAACACATAGGAGAGGGGAAAGCTTTTCAAACTGGTCTTTCTTTGTGTCCATACCCAAGGGTCCTTGCAAAACAGTTTGAGTAGAAATTAAATTGAATTTCATTCTGTAGACTTTCCGTGGTCATATATAAAATAAAATGAAGAAATCAAATTGAAAATCAGAACTGGTTAGAGTTGATCTCTACCCAACTGGACTCATGCCCACAGCATATCATTTCTAAGCAAAGGATTTGCTCTGTTCAGCGTTATCTTTGGAAACCTTTCTGTAGGGAGTAGCCCACTAAAGTCCTCTGTTTCGAGTTTATCTTTACAAATCTATAGGATTACTGAAGAATAAGAGGACAAGCCTCTTGTCATTCACAAGATTAAAACAATAAACTAAATATTTGTTCTTTCAATCCTTCTACTTTAGCTGTGCAAAGGGAATTAGTAATTTTAAAAGAAGTAAACTATTTTTAAGACACTGTAAAAATGTGTTTTTTAAACCTGGGCATTCAGTGCACTAAGACTAATTTTAAAATAAAATAAATCATTCAGGCATCATTCAGAAAAAAATAATAAAGCCCATTGTTTAGCATCGTGCAGAGCTGTTAATTTAGCTATCAATTGCCTCGTGTGATCTGTGAGTTTATAATTAATTGCAAAATGGCTATTCATGATGTTTATGATCTGTGATTCGAAGTTAGAGTCCTGTTGGTTAGTGCTTAAGAGTACGAGGTTTAGGAGGGATAGTCAGTAATTAAACAGGTGGGTCCTTCTTCCCCAGAAAAAGAAATAATGGAGTTATTCACAGCTAGAGGTCTTCATTTACCAGAATTACTAGCCATTTTCCATTTTGTTTTGAACTGTGTAGTATTAAAACCTAGAAATCCTTTTCTTCTTTTTCCACTCATTAGTGTTGTTAAAAAAAAATGAGTTTGCACAGACAGACCTACATTGGAGAAGAAAGTGTGACAGTGTGTAACTCAGACAGTACTCCATATTCAAAATCTTGTTAAATGCTCACTACTAAAGGGACAGACACCTAAAGGTATTTGAGCTTTAATTATGGCTAAAAACTTAAGGCATGATATAAAAATACAGTTTTTCTTCAATAAAAAGCCAAAGAGCAACATTTTTGGTTGATTATCCTAAGAGCTTCTTAAAAGAAATTGTAAGACACTCCATAATGAAGTATGAGCCAGTTCTTGTATAAAATGGTGTGATTATGATAACTTTTAAAGTACGGTTTGATTTACTACAGTTCTACCTCTTGTCACCATTTAAGTCAAAACAGGTTTTAGAACAATATCAAGGAGTGGGAAATAGAGAGAAAAAATAAAATTTATTAGATATTTAAAGGCAACCCCGCCTGAATAATTTAGCTCATATGGTGGAATAACTTTGTTCTCTCTGGTCTGTCTCCATTTTCATAACACCTCAATTCACAATACTAAGAAGACGGCAAATAAATACAGTCACAGGACCTGTTAGGATCAGTTTGCTGTGGCACAAATGTAAAAGTCACTTGTCCTAGAAACTAAGTCCTTAATAGCTGCTTTCACTTTTTACATAAACCATATTCATAGATAACCATCAGAAATTGTCCATTTTCAAACTTTACCAAGGAATTACCATTCATTTTCCAACTATTGGAAATTCCCAACAGGGACACATGAGGCTCTTCATCTATCCTGATGTGCTGTTTCTGAAAGTGATGCTCATAAGCTGCTTACTTGACAATTTAACTCTGAAACTTGCTTAAGATTCAAATCATAATCTCACTAGTGGCCCAGGGAATGACCAGTGGACCTAGTCATTTTCCCAGGTCTTCAGGCACTCAGGGGTAGTGGGATGGAAACACTTCACCAGGGATTTCTAAGACCATAGTCCCTTTGTCCTCTGCACCTGAACCTGCACCCAGCATGTGTGTTGGCTGAGCAGACAACAGATGCAAAGTAGATCTGGTCCCTTGGCTCTGGGCACAGCACCCTGGGAGTCAGCATAGGCCACAGAGGAGCAAGGCGAGTACTGCTCCCGTTCTTGCATTTGCCCATGCTTCAGGAGCACAGGAACCAAGGCACATGTGCCTGTGCTTTGGAAGCATGGTTAGTAGGTTCCTGGAGTTTCAACAGCATGGGAGCCAAGGCACACTTACTTTGGAAGCATGGGCACCAACACCTTGTTTTACTAAGCTACTTGATGGGCATCACATGATAAGTTCTGCGGAAAGCTTGTGTTTTATGTATTTCTGTGGTTATTTCAAGACTCGTGGTATAATTATTTGCAGCACTGACTATGCCTTATACCATATTTAGGTCTTTTATGAAGTATGAGGACGGAAACCCCTCAACTCCTGCAATGCTTTGGATTTCTTCATGGGTGTACTCATCTACTAAATTCCAGGTTCCAGACTTTTTACAGGTTACACATACAGTATTTTCTGATACACTTTTCCTTTCATATTGCTATGTATACAAATACTTAATCTATGGGTTTTTCTAATGTTACTAAATTAGTCTCCACACAATATGTATTATCAAAAGAGAATATGGGGCCTAATATGTTTAAAAACTACCCACCTGAGAATATTTTATATTGGCTTGAGGCCTCCATTATTACTAACTAGATTGATATTTATAAAATATTCACTTAATTGCAAAATATAATGCTCAATTAAGAAGTGGAGTTTTAACAATGGTCCCCTAGATGTCCTATAAATGCCTCACCATTCAGTTTTTCAAGCAGTCCTTGGATGCAGGCAGTGGGCACTTTAAGTCAACCATATACACCTGATCGTAGTGACTAAAAGCTTGTGAATTATCAGGTAAGTTGACTATATTAGCATTTTCCCTGTCACCCTGAGGATATGCTGACCAAATAAATGGTCACAATTCTCTAATTGAATTTAAGCACATAAACTGTCTATATTAATGAACCTATATTATCTGGATCCCTTATTTCAAAAGAAAAGCCTATTTTTTTTAAAGTAGATGAGATTTATCTCACAAACAGTGTGCCTTCCTGATCCTTGTTTCTACATTCCAAGGACAAAGTTAAAGAAATGAAAATGACCTCTGGTGTTATTAAAAAGCAATAAGAACCTTAGGTTTGTGGAGCTTCTTTCCATCATTGGAATTCTGCATAACGGGGACAATAGCAAAGTTCTACCATTTTATTACAAATGATCATGTGGGAAAGGTGTTAAAATAATTGTCCTACCCCGGCTGGTGCTTCCTAGAAACAACAGTGTCTGGTACAGCCCTCAAGTTTGCACACTCGGACTGAGGAGGATCAAACTTCAGCCTCTTTAAATTTATTTCACCCTGAGAAGAAAAGGCCCAAGAGAGCAAGTATGATGAAGCAATGCTCCAAGATCTTCCCCATAGATTTCTTTGATCAGAGTGCTGTGTGAGGAGTAGCTCCATAACCCAGTTACTCCACGTTTTGGTGTAACCATTCCTCTTTAGCTATGTGGGCAGTGGGAAGCAGAGGTTGTGACACAGTAAAACACAATCCTGGATAGTGAAGGTGGCAGGCCATACATAATCTTGAGCCTGTATGAGAGTCAGGGCTACTCCCCTTTGAAATGATGGAATAAAAGACACACCTCTCCACTCTTCACAGAAGTATCTGAGCCATGTCACAGTGAGTCCTCTGGGTTTCGCAGCGCTGGATTCCCAGTTAGTCTAATGCCTCTTCCTCTGGCTACTGTCTGGGTTTAAGTACTGCTATATAAAAGAGTGGCAACCCAGAGGGCTAGAGATGACAGGAAGCTTCCAAAAATGGTTTCCTTGTGAGAATAAGAAAGAAGAACTAGACTTAAGATGACTATGGACCACAGCGAGTCCATTTCCACTCAGCTCCACGGCCCCTCTGCTTTAGCCCAGCATCGCTGGCCCCTTCCTTTTGTGTTTTCTCCCTCGGACGACAATGGGAGAAAGAAAGAGGGTTTCATGCATTTTACATGTGTTTCCCAAGAGTTACTCTCAGTCCTGTATCTCAATTTTTTTTCCTCAGCTGAGGTGGTCCTGACCCCAGAGGCTGGAAGTACACTTTCTTAATTGAGACACATGTCCTGAAGATTGTTAACCCAAAGCAACTTGTTTTCCTGATTTAATATCCATACTACAGAGCCCTGGAGAAGGACAGAAGTCACTCTGCCATAGCAGTTGTTCAGGGACCAAGGGATTTCACTGGTAGAGTTCTCACTAAGACAAACTTTTGAAATGGCTCACTTGTCGTAAACCTGGGTTTCTTCTTTGATGATGGTTATATGTTTGTTTTGAAAATTTGTCCTACTTGCCAGGAGGTGCTGGCACACACCTTAAACCCCAGC
The DNA here is from genome assembly GCF_008632895.1 of Mastomys coucha. Classification (NCBI taxonomy): domain Eukaryota; kingdom Metazoa; phylum Chordata; class Mammalia; order Rodentia; family Muridae; genus Mastomys; species Mastomys coucha. Next base: position 82,283,349 of record NW_022196896.1, on the reverse strand, counting down.
AGTCAGGGGGAAGAGGCAGGTGGATCTCTGTTAGTTTGGGACCAACCTGATCTGCAGAGCAAGGTCCAGGACATCCAGGGCTACACAGAGAAACCCCATGTCAAAAACAAAAACAAAAACAAAAACAAAACAAAAAAGGGGAACAAAAATTGTCTTTCCTGATATACTCTGATAGACTGTAAGTTTCCTGAATACAGAGACCATGCATGTATATTTGTAGGTCAACACTGTATTTTCAAAGCCTATATGCTAGGTAGATAGATAGATAGATAGATAGATAGATGCATACATACATACATACATACATACATACATACATAGACACATACATACGTACATATATACATATACATATACATACTTACAAAGATAGATAGATAGATAGATAGATAGATAGATAGATAGATAGATAGATGGATGGATGGATGGATGGATGGATGGATACATACATGGATGGATGGATAGATAGATAGATAGATAGATAGATAGATAGATAGATAGATAGATAGATAGATAGAATATATAAAACATACTGCATATATATATAAACACCAACTCCATATATGTATATATATGTATGTCTGTATGTATATCTATAAATATATCTATAAGTATATAGATATACATACATATATGGAGTCAGTATTTAATAAAATTCCAAAGCATATACATATATATATATGTGTGTGTGTATGTGTGTGTGTGTTTGTGTGTGTTTGTGTGTGTATGTGTGTGTGTGTATGCATGGAATATATATATGTGTGTGTATGTATGCATGGAATATATATATATGTATATGTATATGTATATATGTATGGAGTAGATATTTTGTATAAAATTCCAGTTGAAGTGAATTGACAATAAGCCATGGACAATGTACTATGACACTGCTACAGACAAACAGTGTTAATTCCAAACAATACCAAATCCTTCAGGTCCATTATGTACCAAATATGTTTTGCTAGTTGTTACGTTATGCTGTTCTTTGGTTAGTTGCATGCATATGTGTCCCTTTAACACTGCATATTTGAAGGGACTGTTGGTTTCATTTGATAACCTGTTCTGAACATCTCCATTTTGAGTCTGCCAATCATAGTCCCACTCACAGCTGAGTTTTGCATTTGTTTCTACAACCTTTCAATCTCCAGCAGACTGTGCAATTATGTGAACTTGACATGTGCCTCCTTATGTTTGTTGTAGTGTCTTAGTGACCACTCAAATGAAGGCACCTAATAAATATAGCTGCATGTGACGTTAAATGAACAAATATTTTATTGTGGCTAGCTCACCCAACTAAAACTACTATCTCCTTCTTGATAAGTATTATAGTACTATCTTCAGAGCTATAAATTATTCTTGTGGTCTGTTGCATGTAATTTTAAAAGCACACTACCTCTTAGTCTGGTGCCGCTCCCATGATCTGACCTCTCCCAGTTCTCTTTGCTCCTACTCAAACACAACCATCCCCTAACCCAGGGAATCCAGGAGCTGCTGTCCACACTCCACCAGCCCCCCATCTAGCTGTTCCAAGCTGTCAGCTATTGCCCCAGCTTCCCTCTGCTCCTGCTCACCTTAGCCCAGTGGAAGAGCACCACTAGACAGCTTTATTATTTTAAAACTAGCCAGATCACGCAATTGCGGGGCTCTTATCAGCTAACCTATTTCAGCCATCCAGCAGTGGCAGGGACCACCATTTCCAGCCACCCAAGATCTTACAGGGTTGTAGCCTGCCTCCCATTACAAAACCTAGCCAAAAGACCTCCTCTTTTCCTGTGTCCCTTCACTCCCTCCTGGGACACAGTGATCTCACCTTTACCCTTAGCACAGCAAATGGCACTCACCTTTTTTATTGACACAATCAAGAACCAATTAAGGAATCCCACCTACACCAGTCCTCAACCCTCCTAATGCTGGAACCCTTGAATACAGTTCCTCATGTTGCAGTGACCTCCCAACCATAAAGTTACTTTTGTTGTTACTTCATAACTGTAATTTTGCTAATTTTATGAGTTGTAATGTAAATATCTATTTTTTCAGATGGCCTTAGGAGGTCCCTGTGGAAGGACCCCCAAAAGAGTCACCACCCACAAGTTGAGAACCACTGAAATAGTCTATGTTTTTTTTTCTACCGTATGTTAAAGGAAAGCCAAATATGTGCCACCTACTTAATGGTTTCCTCTCTGTGTCAAGTTGAGAATTCTCCATAGATATAGACTGCATATACCAATTGCTAGATTTCTCCAAAACTGTGCCTGTCCTTGCATCCATGGCTTGGCATGAAAACCTTGCATTATGGTCTATCATGTATTTGGTGAGCCTTAATATTGGTTCTTACAGATACAAGCTAAATTACTCCCCTTTAAAAACAGATTCAAGGTGACTTTAGGTGCCAGTCAGGCCAAGACAATCATAATTGCCTGTGTTCTACTGGCAGCACACACTCCCTCCCTTTCGGACAGCATAGAGGCATATTTTCTCACTATTACCCATCTCAGGCTGGATGACTGGAATTGGTATTCTGATTTCTTCACTCAAAATGGCAATGCCTGACATCATCTCTCATCAGAATTATCTGAAATTGATTTCTTAAAATGCAATGAAAGTGACTTTATGGATTGGACAATGGCAGGCTAGACACTGGAGTGGATTCAGAACAAATAGATAAAAATTTACTTTGCTTTAATCTCAGGAGTGTTCTCCGTGTGAGCATCTTGAAAGCATGAACTTGTGAGCTAGCATCCCTCCGCTTTAACCCTTCATGGGAGGCATGCCCAAGTTAGTCATCCCAGTAGCCTTTCTGCTGATCTGGGCCTACTTGTGACAGAGTATGTGGGAAGTTGACTTTGGTCATCAAACCCAAACTATTCAAAACTGCTGACAGGATCACTTGGAGACTTATGTCAGAGACACAATGTGTACACTGGCTACCAAACAGAGCTTGAGAGATGCTGGCTCCCTAGCTTGCAATTTAAATCCTCAAACAAAAGCATTCTCTGAGTGGTGTGGGTTCAGCATTTGCAAGCTCCAAGCTGAGTTGCCCCACAAGGCAATTTCTGGCACCAGTTCACTATATTTCTGCTTATTTCATGCGGTACTCATTCTGTCTGAGGTATTTGCCTAATTCAGGAAGTCCATGGATTCTGTTAGAATTACCTCCAGTCCTCCCTAGGCTTGGGAATGGGTAGTCCGCAGAAGCCACAAAAACTCACTGTATAAATTCAAACAGTAATAAACAAAAGAAACCTGTAAATCTAGCGTAATGGCAGCATCTTATGGGGAAAACTGCCATCTTCAGGTCCTAGGACCTCTTCCTCTCTGGGTCCTCACACTTTCTCCTCATTGTGACATTCTCAAATCGAACAACAAACAAACCAGAAAGCATCCTGTACTTACCCTGCCTTGATAGAGGTCAGCAGAAGCCCTGTGCTCTGCTGACAGGGGTTCGTGGCCCCTGGAAAAGTGTTTTCAGGTGTGAATGTAAAAGTCCTCAACTGTGAATGACAAAGATATATGGTTCTCAGCACTGCCTAAGTCCAGAAAATGACCCACATACCCTGTGCAACAGGTCGGGGTCCACCACTTTTTCTACATTTATCATCAGGATCAGATGTTGGAAAAATCCCAAGTTCTGCAGACACTGAGAAGTGAAGATTTCAGCTGCCTGTTAACATGTCTGGGAGGAGGCACACCTTACTGATGCACAAAGCCAGGGCTGCTGTCAGAGGACAGTGCAGAGCTTGGCAGCCAGTTCTTAGAAGATAATTTTTAAAGAAACTGGATGTATCTGGAAGAAGTTGGTGGGGGGGGCGGGGATATGATGCAAAAAGATGATAAGAAATTCTCAAACAACTAACAATTATTCTAAATATCTTTTCAGTGACTTACTTAGATAGCAGGTAGACTTTTAAAGCAAATATGCTAAAGGGCCCCATATCTATTTATGAGCAGTTGTTTTGTTCTATGAGATTTGAGCAGCATCAAAATTCAAGTTATTAAGCTAATTTTTCAAAAAAAACTTAGTGCTTAAAATCAATATGAATATGTCAAACAGTTGTGCAAGTTAAGACATGAATATGAAGATTTCTTTAGAACCCCTTGAGTGGATTTTTTTTCTTTTCCTGTGGTTTCTGTTGTTGTTGGGTTTTTTTTGTTTTTGTTTTTGTTTTTGTTTTTTGAGTTTGGGGGTGTTTTTGTTTTGATTTTGCAAAATGAATACATCCTTTTTTACATTCTCAGAACCAGTGACATCACTCAGAGCAATCTCTTTCATAACCCAACACAGCAGAGACGTATGTTAAGAAACCTTCACCCCATCAGGTTGTCCCAATATGAGTTCAGAAAACAGGGAGTTAAAAGTTGGCTCCCCCACCCTCAAATCTGAACAATTGGAATCAGCACTTTGCATTATTTTAAAAATGAATGCTTAGAATCAGCAATTTTCTTGTGTGTATGCGTGTGATTTTTTTTTTAAGATCTTGAGGGTTTTTTTTTTTTTATTTAAAGTGGAAAACTACATTAAGCTCAAAGCAGGCAACAAAGAGGCAGCTATAAAAGCCTCAGCATTCCTAGCGTTATAAAATATGTCCATTGTGCCAATCCCACTGCCAGCGATGAAGTTTTAAGCATTAATATGCCTTCATTGCAGTTTTAATGCCTTAATATTGACTCTATAGCTCTTTGGGGTAATTTTGCTTTCTCTGGTACTTGAAAGGTGATGATGTCAGCGCTCTTCCTACTGATTCATATGCAGGTTGATGAAGCTGAGTTATTTATTGAGTTCCATTATATTTTCTATAAACATTAGTTCTCAATAAACAGAGACATTTAGCCGAGGGTTTATTTATTAAATAGGTACTGTACAGATGGTTTTGCCACACATGATGTGCTGCAGAGGGTATTACTCAGGGATAATCAGCTGTGTTATAGCTTGGCTAAATTAATAAGATGATAATGATGAAATTGATGCTTTTGAGCTAGGCTTGGTAAATGGTTTTTGCATAAACAAACTGATAAATTTGAGAAGCAATTACTTGCTTGTCAAAGATAAAAACACAACAGGGCCCATTTATAGTTAGGTCCTATTTATTTTTAAAGATTGTACCAGATTTTATGTTTAATATGCTGCAATTAAAAAATAATACTTAAATGAAGAAGAATAAAAACTAACTTTCTAAAATATCCTTCAAATTTGAAGAAGCCATATTGCTTGATTAGATATCAAGCAAACTTTCTGCTGCATGTGAAATGGAATAATTTCTAAAAGACAACAGGAACATTCTATATATACATTTTAACAATATAGGCGTGTCACAGAAACACTTGATTGACTTCCCTGTCTGTTCTATTCTCCCTCCCTCCCTCCCTCCCTCTCTCTCTCTCTCTCTCTCTCTCTCTCTTTCTCTCTCTCTCTCTCTCTCTCTCTCACACACACACACACACACACACATGAACAAAAACAAACAAAAAAAACCCTATGAATTAATTGATCTCCTAACTTAACAGTAATCTATAAAAGATACAGAATAAATCTACTTTCCTCAATCAAAGATTGTACAGGGTTTACTTGTACATAGAATGCAGAAAGTGTGTGCTCGTTGATAAAATATACTAATGTATTTTGTTACATAATGCTGGCTTTGGTGCTATGAAAGCCAGAACTGATCTCTAGGGTCAAGGATAACCCCCCTCATCCAGCTTCATCTGGATTTTTTTTAATCTCTAAGGGGCCTCTTGTAGAGGTGTACATGATAACAGAAAATGTTCATAAAATATGGTCTGCATGTTTGTGTGGAAACATTTACTCTGTAAAAACCTACAAGCAGTGTCTGGACATCCCACATCATCTTATCAAAAATGTTTGTATACTAAAGAGAAGATTTTATTTCTTCTTTCCTTATAGAATTTACGATTACCAGGGACAATTTTTAGCACATTTTTACTCCTTGACTATTTTGCTTGTACCTACAATGAAGTCTTTGTCATATAACAGATGACTAACACACATAAAAAAATAAGTAATTATAATTTTAAATGTTGAGATCTTTTTGTAGTTGTTGTGTGTCTTTATTTAAAAGAAAAACTTAGCAGAGACCATATATATATATATATGTATGTATGTATACATATATATATGCATAAAACCTATTCTCTGATGTACAATGTTAAACTACCACCCATAAAAAACCAAACAACCTGTTCCACTTAAATAATCTGTGACTTTGAAGGAGAGCTTTGATTTTGCTCACGCATCATCTGAAATAAATTAATAATGTGACCATTTAATGTAAGCAATACTGTTTGAAGTGATATTCAAATTTTGTTGTCTGTGTGATTTAAAAAAAAAAAATGTAGGCGCAGCACTGTTTAGATGCATCGCAGACATCTTACCCTCTAGGAAGCTGCAAAAGAGAGACATTGCTACAGGAGATGTCACTTAAGTGCAGAATGTAATGAAAACAAGGAGGATCAGAATTATTTTTAAAATACATGATTTTTGTAATGTGTGATAATGAGTGCCTCTTGACTTGTTCTCTAGTTTGGCTGTGATCGTAGTCTCCTGCTTAATTGGAAAAGACTGCTCCCAGGACTAATTACAACTCCATCAAAAAGAAAGAAGAGCACAAACAGTCGGAAGTCAGAAACTTAGGTGAGGTCCCATAGACTAAACTACGGGATGGAATGCTAAGCCATTCTGTGGGCTAAGTCACTTGGGCTGAGCATCAAAGAATCAAATGCAGTAGTTGTTTAACGATGGTATCAAGAAGCATGAAAGCATGGCACATTGAGATGTGTTACATGGAGAATTGATCTCAGCTCACAGAATCCTTGGTGGAACCTGAGAAATTATAGGCATTACTGAAAACATTTTTGAAATGTTTAGCAGAAACTGGGTGACTGGATGCTGAACAAAATTTCCTCCCAGCACTAACTAATATGTGTGTGAACTATGCACTAAAATCTCATCTCAGTAATAATATAATTTAAAATGTATCATTTAGTTCACACTTTCAAAATTGAAGACACTAACCATTTCCTATAACATTTAAGAATGGAGCAATGCAATGTGTTTCTGCACTGATTACGCTTGATTTCAGATGTGTGTGGTCACACACTACAAGCCCAGGCACAGAGTGTTGTCTTGGCCTCTTACAGATCTTCTACCAATAGTATGCAGATCTTCCTAAACAGGAGTTATTCCATTTCAATAATAAAAGAAGATCTTAAAGATCTGTTCTTTAGTTACTTGGTAATCTACTGTTAAATTAAGGAAACATATCTTGGAAAATTACAATATTAAAATTGCCACATTAGTGAGGTTGTTTCAGAACACTTTTCAGGTGATATTTTGAATAAAATCTCTATGCAAATGCCTCACTCAGAAGCCACTGATTGCCACAAAGTATCTTACTAGCCTCAAGCTTTATGTAATTTTAAAATGTTAAATGTTTATTCTATCTGCTTCTTATGTTTTTGTCAACATATACTAATTTATATTCACTATCTGCCATATTAATAGTCATATTTTAAACATCAGTAATGTTTTCTATTAAAGAATCAAAATAAGAATCAAATTATGGTCTCATTTTAGGCATATTTTGACTATTTTTAAGTTTCTAATTTTACAATAGCACTCTAAAATTTTCAGGATTTATTCTATTTTGAAAAGTAGCTCAGAAACATTTGTTCAATTTTAATATGTATGAGTAAAACAATACTAATTCATTTATTTACAATATCAAATATAAACATTTTTTCATATTTATGACTTTCCTTTTCTTTTTTTTTTTTGTTTTTTTATGTTTCCTTTTCAATAACTTTGTTGGTGAAGATAACCAACATGGCATTTATTAAACTCATTACATGAAATGAAAAGCAGTGGTGGGATTACAAACTATCAGAAAACAGAGATCATCCTTATAAACCCATGGGAGCAGGCTTGTTGGCTAGAAAGCTAAATTATACTGATTACAGAGCAATTGTGTAAGATAACTCACACAGATTAGACACTAAGAAACCATTCCAAATGAGGGCAGAAAATCAGAATTGCAAGAGGACCTAGGAGAACAGAATTACAAATCCTGTTACATAATTTCTTAGAATCTGTTTCCTTCATAGTTGGCCCTCACTTCATTCTTATATTTTGATGTATATCTGCCATTCCTTTCTATTGTTCACTGAGAACCATGAGGATACTAAAGTTTGAGTCAAGCAAAGAGCCTCTCTTTAAGGTGCTCAAAACTGAGGGAGAAGCACAGAGGTATAGGCCACTGCAAAGTTCTCTATGCTGAAAGAAACATCTACTGATGAGATGCAACTGAAATTGTATGCTCAACTCTTTTTTATATACAAAGTACTAGGTACCCTAACTCCAAGGAGTATACAAATATGAAATCCAGAAAGCATAAAGAAGACCCAAATTGAGCTGACAAAATAAAGCAGTGATGACCACAAAGATGATCTTCCAGAGGAAAGTGACAGCGCAAGAGGCTTCTTCAGTGTTCGAAATGCCTAAGCCCCCTGAAAATGGTTCTTACTTCTCTTTCCCTAAATCGTCTTTAAGATAACAATAACTTTCCCCTCTTTCATTCATCTCACTGCTGCTCTGCCAAGATTCCCAGGAAAGGTGCCAATTAGTGCCAATTTGTCACGATGCTGAGCTGCAGAGACCGATCTTCTAATAAGTGGACGGAGAGCACCCATTCATTTCAAACGGATTCTCAAACATACACCAACTAGCAATGCTCTACAGTTGCTACCAACCTGGCTTCCAGCCAAGATCGCTTCGCATGTAACCACTTTAGCATTCTCAGTTAAAAGAGTAAGGTCAATGTGTGTCTGTCCTTCCCACTAATGGTTCAGCAACTATGGTGGTAAAGGCAACAAAATAATCAATAATCTTGCTCCCCATGAGATTTCCAACAGTGAACTTTGTAAATCCTTTTTGTAAGTGAACTTTGTAAGGCCTTTCCTTAAGCAAGTATTTTCCATACCCATTGAAGTGGAATGCAGATTAAGATTTATGCACAAGTTTTCAAAATGTGGAAAGTAAATTTACATATTCATGCCCCACCATAAGATGAGGAGGTAATGAAGGCCTGCTGCATGTTAAATTCCAAGAAGCAAAATAAACAGTATCAACCTCAGGGATGCATGAATTCCATGTAAAAAAATTATAGCCATCTGCATATTGTAATTCTCTAAAATAATCTTTAAAGTAACTTTAGAGTACTTAAGTAGAAGTTGATTCTCAATTTCCTATATGTATTTCAGGCTTTAAAGCCAATTTATATTTCTTTCTGATATGTTAACCCAAATTATGAAAATCTTAGCAGAAATAGAATAAATGACAGTTTTTCAAAGAAAAAAATCAAGAGATGTGCTCTTGAAGAAATAAGATTTCTCCTACCAAAAGTAAATAAATAATAAGATATTGGGGTTTTTTTGTTTCAGTAGAATGAAAAATAATTGGAACACCTAGGGGTTTGGGTGGATATATTACTTTAGGAATTTTTATATAAAAATCTATTTATGTAGAAATACTTCAGACAATCAGAGGTAACAATAGTTGTCCATGTAAAAACTGTGGGCCAGGACACATTCATTTTGGGAATGCTACTAGTTGAAATGGAGAATATCGAGAGAAATTTACAGAGTTACAAATAATATGAATTACAAACTGAATGGTAGAGGAGGCAAAGATGGGGAGAAGATACAGTTGACCCTAAGAGATGTCTGGATACTTAGCACCTAAAAGACTATATCAAGTTCAGAGGTAAGGTAAAGATGATCCAGGAGGACATTGTGGTGTCAAAGAGCTACAGAGACAACAAAGCCTGATCTCCTCCTAGCCTGGGAATCACCTGAGAAACAAATGTAATAATGAAATACAGCAGGAAGATGGAAACAGAAAAGTGCAGAACTCGAAGAGGAAAGGACTTTTAAAAGAGCAAAGGGGGCATTTGGAAACATAACTCCAATAATAACATTACAGATTACGTCCACACATTACAATATTAACCTGCATTTTTTTCTGGATTATATATACCCAATCTTGTCTCAGGATTTCTGAGCCACCAAAGCTGAAATTTGTCAAATGTTGCTGTCCATTGTCTCTGTGAAGGAGAGACTCTCGAATACAATGGTTTTATCTGCTAAGGAAAGTCATCCAAGGACATTTAGTGTTGTCACAGCTGAGAGGTACTTCAGTCATCAGTAGAGGCTTAGACTGCTGATAGACACCTTCCTGATAGACAAGGACAGCTATTAATTTTGTTATATATAGTGTCGATACTGTTAATACTGAGAACTCACGTACAAAGGGACTTCACTCTTTGCCTAGTTTTATCTGAATTATTTGGCCAATGATGTTTACCAGGGAATTGGGCTAATATATACTTACCTCACTTTTATTTGTATGCTTAAGACAACTATTCAAGATGTAAAGAAAATACTAAAATTTCCCAGTTATTTCTAAGATACTTCCCATAGCAATTGGAGTAAGTACATAGGTTTAAGAATGTATTGAAAATTTCAGATAATTAAGATATCTAATGTTTTCTGTGTTAATTATGTTTTCTAAATTTCTACTCTGAGTTTCTCTAAATCTCTATTTCCATTACCCATTCACTCTTCACATGTACAACCTATTAAAATGCTTGGCTAACAGAATATACAAAACTTACCTTAGCTGGCTTCATTGCTCACTTCCTCTTTAACATTATGTAGCCCCTTCTGAACCTGAATTTCTATTACATTCTACGTATTTTGTTACATATTCCCATTGTTGCTGTGAACGCTGCTTCTGTACCGATTTTATTTTGGACTCTTAATCCAAACAGTTGCATAGCTAGATGTAAATAACACAACCCAAGCCTTTCTTCTGCTTCTGACTCCAGGCTCCATGTTGCCAAGGTTTACCACTGTGCCTCTACTCTCAAATGGCTTCAGCCAAACTAAAGAGACTATTTTAATAGGTAAAATTTAAATTATCACACTTTTTCTAGAAAAAGGCTTAGCCTAATCATTTGGATGGAGTAAAAGACTCCTTTTGTAGGCCACCCCTTGCTTCTCTGCAGTTCTAAATCTAGGAGTTTAAGGAAAACCACCAGATTAGTGACTTAAAATGTTAAATAACACAAGGTTCTCCTTCACCCAGATTTTTTGTTGGATATCCACAGAAGTGTTTGGGTGTGTGAGAGAGCTCTGCTGGCATACATTAATGTGTATTTCCCTACTCTGTAAGGGATTCCTTTGGTCTCTGTCTCCCATTTCCTCACCCTCTCCACCTCTACTGAATTCTTCCCAGTGTGTTGGCAAATGATGTAGTTAGTTAGCTTATAACCCTAAGTTTTAAGCAGAAGTCACCAAAGCCCACTGAGTCATGAGTAAAGATGTAAAAAGTGTATTCCCAGCAAATCTGTATTCCCAGAAAACATGTCAGACAGAACCATAGAGTCCACTGAGTTTAGGTGCGTCTTCTGCTGAGAAAATGAACAGCAGAGAGAAGAGACAAGACAAAGCATAATCACTGCAAATACATTTGAAAAATAGAAACCGTTCATGCTCATTCACCCTGTTCAAATCTTTCACTCTAGTGCTAAGAAAGAGCATGCTCTGAATTGCAAATCATTCTTGGGTTCTTTTACTGACCTGTAAACTTTTTTAAATTTTTTTATTAGATATTTTCTGTACTTACATTTCAAATGTTATCCCCTTTTCTGGCTTTCCCTTTCCTGGTTTCTCCACCGAAATATCCCCTATTCCCTCCCTGCTCCCTCTGCTCACCAACCCACCCTCTCCCTCTTCCTGGCCCTAGCATTCCCCTACACTGGGGCATAGAGCCTTCACAGGACCAAGGACCTCTCCTCCCAATGAAGACTGACTAGGCTATCCTCTGCTACATATACAGCTGGAGCCCTGAGTCCCACCATGTATACTCTTTGGTTGGTAGTTTAGTCCCTGGGAACTCCAGGGGTACTGGATAGTTCGCATCATTGTTCTTCCTGTGGGTCTGCAAACCCCTTCAGCTCCTTTGGTCCTTTCTCTAGCTCCTTCATTAGGGACCCTGTGCTCAGTCCAATGGATGGCTGTGAGCGCCCACTTCTGTATTTGTCAGGCACTGGCAGAGCCTCTCAGGAGACAGCTGTATCAGAATCCTGTCAGCAAGCACTTGTTGGCATCCACAATAGTGTCTGGGTTTGGTGATTGTATATGGGATGTATGTGTATGGGATGGATCCCCAGGTGGGGCAGTCTCTGAATTGTCCTTCCTTCAGTCTCTGCTCCACACTTTGTCTCTGTAACTTCTTTCCTGGGTATTTTGTTCCCCCTTCTAAGAAGGATAGACTTTGGTCTTCCTTCTTCTTGAGTTTCTTGTGGTTTGTGGATTGTATCTCGGACATTCCAAGCTTCTGAACTAATATCCACTTATCAGTGAGTGCATAACATGTCTGTTCTTTTGTGATTGGGTTACCTCTCTGAGGATGATATTCTCCATATCCATCCATTTGCCTAATAATTTCATAAAGTCATTGTTTTTAATAGCTGAGTAGTACTCCATTGTGTAAATGTACCACATTTTCTGTATCCATTCCTCTGTTGAGAGACATCTGGGTTCTTTCCAGCTTCTGGCTATTGTTATTTTCAAGAATAGTATAGTTAATATAAGGAGAGGTGCCTAGTCTTACTGCAACTTGATATGCCATGATTGGTTGATATGCATTGGAAGTCTGCTCTTTTGTAAAGAGAAACAGGAGGAGTGGGTGCAGGGAAGGGAGGAAAGGACACAGAAGGGTACGGGGAGGGAGGGGGAAACTTCATTGGGGATGTAAAATATGAGAAGTAATAAATTAATAAAAAAGAACAGTATATTTAATGACTAATGAGATAACAGAAACTAAGCCATCTAATGTGACACTGTGTCCTTGGTGAACTTCAGATAATAGGGACTCCGCGCAATGACTAGTGCTGTGCCAAGCCCCAAAGTACACACTCTTGATGCTCTGTCCTGTTTATGCCCTACAAAATGTATCTTATTTCCATCTTTAGAATTATAATCTTATCCCAGCTTGAGAGGTGACGAGACTTGCCCAGGACCCTCAGAGACAATATTCAGAAGATAATGCAGGGAACAAACTGTTTATAAGACCCAAAGACTTTTCCATCTAAACCACTTTGGCTGTTCTCTCACTTAAAGGAGCTCATCTCAATAGCATACAATCAGGTTACACTTACCAATGTAAGTTTCCATGTAGATGGAGACAAAGGCAGTGGGGCATAAAATCAAAAGCTGAGGCAGGGTGGGGGTGACTTCTAAATGTTCCTCTTATCCGTTGGTGTTTTCCACTTACAGGTCATAGCATGTGTGTCCCACAGACTTTAGATTTTCATTTCAGAGTTCCTTGGCATATGCTTTCCTGTCGACTCAGGTATCATTATTGTATCTTAATGTATGCATTATTTCATTTCAAATGACTCAAACAAAAAGTTAGTGCTCATGATAGATAAAGCCAACTGTTATTTTGTCTTTTTAGTTTAATAACCTTAGGCTATCCATACTAAAGAAAACAAGACACAGTACACAGTTTCAAAAAGATTAACTTTTGAAAATCCACCTTGATATACAATCACACAGCATAGCTTTCCCATTCTTTAGAAAAGATAGCCCAAAGGAATCTCTCCTAGCTTTGGAAAGGTTGGTGGACATGGAACAATATTGTTAGAAATAGCAATACTTGTGTGTGTGTGTGTGTGTGTGTGTGTGTGTGTGTGTGTGTGATTTATGGTGCTTTTTTTAAGCCTCTTAATACAATTGGAGAATATCTAATCCAGGAAGCTCAAATGTTAATCTTTATTCCACAAGCATCAATGTATATCACAAGAAATTTTCATTCATCATGACATTTCACATGTACTGCATTGTTTTAATAGAAAAATCTAAAGTTTCATTATGTTAATGTTGAGCAATGAAAATAAAACATCATAAAAAATAAGCACTTTTTGGTGATTGGCTATAGCAATTTCCTGTACACTTCAAACACAATAAAAACACAATGCATGGAGACAGACATGGAATCCCGCCGTACCAAACTATCTTACTGGAGCCCTGGAAATCTAACGTTGATAAGTGCCCACCCCAAGAAATACAAGGGCTGTGTAAGAATCAATCCCACATAAGAACATATAGAATCATTCTTTCTATGTATCAATACTGTCAACAAATTTATTCAAAATTTTCGAAGTAGTAGAATGGAATCATTCACTTAAAATTTAATAATTGATGTAAGACAAAATTGAAAAAAGAGGAACATAACAGAATGAACATCATACAACTGAATAATAACTTTATTGATTTTTTTGTTATATAAGCAATACAAATATAGAATCAATATCCTACTAACAAGACAACCATCTCCTCTATGATAATGAAATAACAGCCACTTTTATAAAATTCTTAGATAAGCCTACTCATTTCCTGTATATGAACATGTATTTATTGGGAAATTTATAAGAAGTACAGGTAGGGCTCAATGTGTCTTAATATTAAATAGTTAACTCTTTCTTCCCAGGTATCAAAGCTTCACCATCAAGAAGAAATGATTTTGCTTGTATTTTTCTTTTTTGACTTTGGCTTACAATCCCTTCACCATAACAGCAGATTCCTGACCCTATAAATTCCTTCCTTTCTTTCAATGGATTAAATCAACTCCAATAGAAGTAATAAAAGAGTTTCTATGAAATTGGGTCTGATCACTTTTGCTGTGACACATGAATGGGCTATTATGCAATACATACTTCCCCT
>NW_022196896.1:82257577-82268104 GCF_008632895.1 Mastomys coucha | reverse complement strand
GGGCACAGAACCTTCACAGGGCCAAGGGCCTCTCCTCCCATTGATGATTGATTTTTCAATCCTCTACTTCCACATGAAATTGGGTCTGATCACTTTTGCTGTGACACATGAATGGGCTATTATGCAATACATACTTCCCCTACCTTAATCTGGTTTGTGTCAAAAGGTGTAAGAAGTATCTAAATCCTTATGTTTTTAAAAGATACATTTCCCTTTTCAATTCCAGTAACTTTATATACCAAAACTTTTGTTGCACAATAAAAACAAAGCATGAAGGAATCACCCAAATACGCACCAAATACACATGCTTCCAGAACAATCGATCCTACCATGTATACTCCTTGGTTGGTCCCCAATGAAGGAGTTAGAGAAAGGACCAATGGAGCTGAAGGTTTTGCAGACCCCTAGGATGAACAACAATATGAACTAACTAGTACCCTCAGAGCTCCTAGGGACTCAACCACCAACCAAGGAGTATACAGGGTAAGACTGAGCAAACTTTTACTTCTCCTTAGAGGCAGCAGCCAATAGAGGTCTTCACTGTGCTCCATATATTTTATAACACACTGGTTTACAAGATGTTTGGTTTTTCCCAACCATTGGAAAATATCTACATTGCTACAAACTGAGTATTTCTCATTGGCTTCCTATCTTTAAAATATAGAAATGAGTGCTTTTCATTTGGCAAGGTGTCAAGACTTACTACCCTATGACATATAACTAATTTTCAAGAGTTCTTACTATTGACACTGAAAAAAAAAGTGTTTATCTTGTAAGAGTCCTGGAATTGCTTTTGGACTTCAGGGCCCCAGGTACTGTGTTTCTGCAATTGCTAACAGAAGGGTGTTTGTGGCCAGACCACTCACGTTGCCAAACCTTGGCCAAAACCCTTGCTGGAACCCATGAAGATCAGTCTTTGTTCTGTTGTCTGTGCAAACAAAACACACGTGACTACACAAAAAGGCGAGCAGTGTGCACATAAATAAAAGATGGTTGAAGAGTGCCTAAGGAAATAGACGAACATTATTTTAAATGATCTCGATCATAAAATCCAAGAGAAGACTTGGCAACATAGTAACAACAATGACAAAAAAGAAAAAGAAAGAAAGAATACCCTCAAAACCAGTTATTCCTTTTAAATAAAAACAAAAATGAGAAACAGTGACTGTTAGCAATCCCACCTGGTGCTTTTCCTGCGTTAATGACGCTTCTTAAATTGCATGTGGGTAAATGGTAATTTTGTCTCACACCATTAAAAACTAATGGAACCCTTGATGATAAGAAATGCCATAGCTGGCTTGTTGGAAAACGTTTAATTAATAAAGTAATAAAATTATTGTAAACTAGTGCAGTTTCGGGGAGAATTCAATGGGATATAAAACAGATAAAACATCCTAGAGAGTTTGTGTAGGAAATAAACATCATTATATAAAATACCATATAAAATTAAAGGGGTTTGTGTCACATAAAATTAAAATTAGCTATTGTACTAATAAAAATTATCTTTTAGGGAAAATTATTAGAGACTCCATCTTAAAGAAAGCTATTTTCAATAATTTAGGGTAGTATATTAATTACAGAATTTTTAAAGTTACATTTTTCTGTAAGCTGAAATATAGAATTTGATGAGTATAATAAACTTTAAATGAAAAGAATAATTTAAAATAAAAAATAGTAATTCATCCTTCTGCCTTTTAAAGTACTTTTTTTTAATTCTCTCCTACACTTTCTCCAGAATACATAAAATTTGTCAAACAATGGGATTTACTCAAGAATTTTTTTGAAAGCCAGTTTCAGGGTATTTTTGTATTTGTTTTGATATATGTCTCTAATAATAATAAACTAGCATATCTTAAATGGTCAGCCTCGCTTTGCTTCAACTTATCAGTGTGATGCTGATTTCTCCGTACCTTCTGGTTTTATCTAGGATTATACTACCCTAAAACTAATAACTATAACTTCCAATGATGTAAGTTTAATGTCTCCACAAAAATAAAAGAAAATTTGGGGTCTTCAGAAAAGAAAAATCTCAATAAATAATTATAAAGTTTAGGTTGCCATTTTCGTAATGATGCCACTATAATGATAGTATTCTCTATTTACTCTGTATTTGTAGAAATAATGCAAATTATTAGATCTTCTTAAAAATACCTTTATACAGGCATAATTGGTGTCCAGGGTTCAGGGCACTGCAAATAGCTAATGTGTACAGTGTGTGAAGTTTGGACATAGGCAAGCATTGATGCCACAATCTTCATTCCTTAACTTGTTTGCATGTGCTCATCCATCAAAGTTTGACAGGATGACACTTCTCTTTCCTACCTGCTGTTCCACAGGCTCACACAGATATGGCCAAGGAAACTTCCCTGTTTTACCTGCTGTCCTTCCGGGTCAGAGGTGGCAAAGGTCACACAGAAACCCACACTCTAGTTCCTACTCTAGATAGATCCCAAATTAAACTAATTTTCACTTTTATAGAGAATGTCTCTACAATATATACTAATTGCTTTTTTGTTATCCATATACTCGCTAACATTTTTTTTTATTTTCTTTGACATCTCCTTGTATTTTTTTTTTCCAATAAAAATTAGTTTGTTACCTTAGAAGAATGGTCTTACTCAAACCTCTAGTCACAAGTTATAAAGGAAGTTGGGCTTTAACAAATGAAAAACAAAGTGTAAGTGCTAATAAAATGACAAATAAGACAACCAAACGTCAGCAGAGAATTTTCACAAGTAATTTACAAAAATATAAGGTCAACATACAATAAATATAAAATATAAAAATAGTGTAATTAAAGTACTAACAAGATTCTTTTCTTGTCTCTTAAGAAAAGAAAAATATAGTTGATTATAGTAAGGTAAATAATATTAAGTGTAGAGATGTACATTCATACCTTGCTGACAGTATGACATCTCTGTGCTAATTTAAAACACAGTTTCTTCTGTCTCCTGTGTCAACACCAGACCAAAAGAATTGAAATAGAAATTGTGTACAGACTTTTGTTCCCTTACTATTAACACCTCCAAAATACAGTAATCTATATGTACAGAATTTATATAGCAATTGATATTATTATCTGGGGGTTAGTAAAGCACACAGGGACATAAAGATAGGTTATATGCAAATCCTGTATCACCTTCTATAACCACCTGGTACATCCTCAGATGTCTGCACAAGTTCTCAACCACTTCCTAACCAGTACTGGGTGATAACTACAGTTACCAAAATTTAGAATACATGTTATCTCCAAATCAGTGGTTCTTCTCTAGAAATTATCAAATGGAAAGAATTGAGTAAAAATGTAGAAACTCATGCACATGTAAGGATATTCACAAAAACACCACTTGTTAATTGAAACTGTAAATAAAAATCATTACTAAGATAGTATATAAATTACACATATAAAAAATAAAAACACAGTTAAGGTATGGCTCTATATCTCTTTGCCTGGAAAGATTTAACACCTTTTACTAAAAGGTGTTAAATTTTATATTTTCATGCCATGAAGCAAACGTGTCAGTATGTCTAGAAGATAGATGCACCTGAAACGTGAATCTAGATATCTTCTCAGGTGACATAATAGACTTAAAGCAAGTATGGCTTTCTATTTCACATATTTCACTTTCGTCTCTCTATTGTCTGTCTTAGCTTTGGGTTTCATTGCTGTGAACAGACACCATGACCAAGGCAACTTTTGTAAAGGGCAACATTTAGTTGGGGCTGGCTTACAGTTTCAGAGGTTCAATCCATCATCATCGCAGTGGGAAGCATGGCAGCATCCAGGCAAACATGGTTCTGGAGGAGCCAAGAGTTCGACATCTTGATTTTCAGGCAGCAGCAGGAGACTCTCCTCCACAGGTTCCTCTGCAGAGCAAGCTCTCTTCAGTCCTGGGTGGAACTTGATTACTAGGAGTCCTCAAAGCCCACCCCCCATACACACAGTGACACATTTTCTCCAACAAGCCACACTTATTCTAACAAGGCCACACCCCCTAATCGTGTCACCCCTTGTGGGCCAACCATTCAAATACATGAGTCCATGGGGTCAAACCTAGTCAAACCTCTACGACCTCATTAAGTGGCTTTTTATGTTTGTAACCAAAACCATGAGAACTTTTCTTTTTAAAATGCGAAGTCGATCATCAATGGAAGGAGAGGCCCTTGGCCCTGTGAAGGTTCTGTGCCCCAGTGTAGGGGAATGCCTGGGCCAATAAGTGGGAGAGGTGGGGTGGTAAGCATGAGGAGGCGGGAGGCAACAGGGGTTTGTTCTTGTTTTTGTTTGTTTGTTTGTTGGAGGGGAAACTGGGAAAGGAGAAATCATACAACATGTAAATAAAGAAAATAATAAAAAATTAAAACATTATTCTTAAAGATACAGAAATTAAATATGATTGTATGATTCAGTTCTTAGAATGGTGAAGGAGACTGACTAAAGTCCATAAAATGAGTTTCTCTGGGAATTTGAACTATTTGCTTTGTTGCAATTTATGAAACCTTCAAATTAGGGTGTCAATATTTCTGGAAAAAAAAAGAAAATACTAAACACAGAAATAATATATCTTGGCATATATTTCTAAAGTATGAGATGAAATGTTCTTGAACAGTCAAAACTTTGTTGCAAAACAACAAGCAAATTAATTTTGGGATATTAATGTCTATGTGTGACTTTTCATCAGTTGTTTCTCCTCTGTTCTAGAGGCCAAGCATGCCTCTCTGATCCTACAGCCTGTTAGCCATGCTAAAAGCATCCTGCCTTTATTGTAAGCTATTCTAACTGTCTGTTGGGTTCTGATTCTCTTACACGACTGAGATCCTCATGAAGACAGGGAAACGATGCTTACATATTGGGCTTAGTAGGTCATCAAGAAATCTTTGTAAATGAATAAATGATGAAAGTATTTACCTGAAACCAGGAACCAGCATATAACCAGATGTTTTCCTTGGTAATCCAGGACAAAAAAACATAAATGGCTCTTCTTAATAAGAATTCAACCTATACTGCTCCAGTTGACTTAAGTCATTTTTAATGAAATGAGAACTAAGTATATTCCTGGTGAGATTTGCAAGTAGAATCAGCAACCAGGCAATACCCAAAGGACCCAGGTTAAGTTTCAGGCACATAAAATGCATGTGCTCTCTATGCTAATGTATGACTCTAAGTCCACATGTTGTTTAAGATAATGGTGTCTTTAGTGACAGTCATACAAAAACATGTCCCCAAAATAGGTTACTAAACTGAAGGGGATCTCTCGTGTGAAGTGTCTGGGTCTGTGTATGACCTGAATAGCAACAGCAGCTTTATGGTGTGGTGAAGTTAGTCAACACACACTATAGCTGTGGATTCAAAGGAAATAAGAGCAGCAGGCAGGCAGGCAGACGGATAAGCTTGGCCAAAAGGCATGAGAATAAAGAAAATTCCTCATAGAAATGATCAACCATAATTCCAAGAATAGCTAGAATTCAAAGAGCTCTGGACAAGTAGGAGCCATGTTTAAGTCCTGGCTCCATAGTATCAGGTAGACAGGGTCTCCAAGTGCCAGCCGTTTCTATGTTGCATAATAGACAAAGCTAACTCTTCTATATCCTGACTTTAAATACTGTCAATATATGCTATCAAAATAATTATAATTTTTATATATTATCAAAATATATCAGCCAACAATACACTTGTCAATGTGACATGAATAGAAAGGCCTGGATACCTTCAGCTTTTTCAATTCATGATAATTTACTATCTTGAATATATATACACATACACATACATATATGGGGTTGGGTGTGTGTGTGTAGTGCCTGTTTTTCTGTGTGTACTTGTATATATTTATGTGTGTCTGTGTGTGTACATATGTATGTATATATATATATATATGTGTATATATATGTGTGTATATTTGTATATATATATATATATGTATATATATGAGAGGTACTTCTTTCTCTGTGTGTGTGTATGTATGTGTGCTGAATCCTTCACCCATAGCTATTTTTTTTAATGCCTCCTTCATATTTACTTCAGAGCAGAGTTCTTTGTGTGAAAATCTAAAAGTATTTGTTTTCTCCACTGTCTTGGGCTTTAACCCTCTGGAGATGGATTCTTTGAGTCATCTTAGATGGTCTCTCCAGGGCTTTGCTTTTATTTATCACACCTTCTTTTTCATATTTCATTGTTTGCCTTCCCACTCTTTCCCAACCTCTCTCACTAGCTCAATTCTTTTTATTAAGTTTAAGCTCCCATGCACACAACTCTACCACAAATCCTATACACACACAAGCATGCACACATACACACATATACACATACACACATTCATACACATGCACCCACATGCAGACACACACATACATACACACATACATATACACATACATATACACATGTACATACATGCATACATGAACGCACATGTGCACACATGCATACACACATATATATGTGTATGCATATGCACAGACACATGCACACATGTACATCCATATATGCCACCACAGAGGAAGGGAAGCATTTTTTTTTTGCCTTACACTCATTCCTGCACTTAAGCAGATGATGTAAGATAGTTGGACATAGGAAGAAAAGATTTCAACTTGTTCTATAAATTCTCAGGAAGGGTTTCAGTTACTGAAGCACTTCAAGAACACTCTTTCTCAGACCCTACCTAAGAAGGTTGCAGCTGAAGAAACTTCCTAGGATTGGTGTTGGGCAGGAAAAGGCATGAAAGCGTTAAACTCCCATCTTCCAAGAGGAGAAACCAGTAAATGACACTAACCCTGAAAAGCGAAGCGCCTGTGGTATGTTACTCATTCTGAATGCGAAGATAAATGCCAGGAAGTCAGCAAGCTGCAAGCTCTCTGAAAGCAGCCAGAGCCGTGGGCGAGGCAGAGGTCTTTCAGGCAAAGGACTGCTGTTTGTCACAGATCCCTTACCATTTGGCTTCCGAAACTTCATGCACATTCATATAAAAGCTGACATGAGTACTATTCCAAAGCCACCAGCTTCCTCAAATATAAAATCAGTATTTTGATGTAAAATTTGTCTAAGTGAAAAGAAGAAAAAGACAACTGGCTTCATTCCAAAGCAGACCTCCAAGAATGGAGCAATAAAATGGGGGCGGGGAACTAGTATAGCAGGAGAAGGGGGGGATGAGGCAAGAACTGCCTTCTGCAGTGACAGGGAATTAACCACATCCCTTTTTTTAAAGCACCAAATTCTATTATAATAATCAAGTCCTGAGTCTTCATAATACTTCTGCTATAAGCAGCTCCTATGTTGGTCAATAGGAGTCTCCTAGGAAAAAGCTAACCTGGCGATTATTTATTTATTTATTTATTTATTTATTTTTGTAGTTTTTCTGAGACAGGGTTTCTCTGCGTAGCTCTGGCTGTCCTGGAACTCAGGCTATAGACCAGGCTGGCCTCGAACTCAGAGATCCACCTGCCTCTGTCTTCCAAGCGCTGGGATTAAAGGCATGCGCCACCACTGCTCAGCTCTACAATTCTTGTTTTTGATGTTAAGTCTGCTTTAAATGTATTTAATTCATAATTTAGATGTTGGAACAAGTAAGGTAGCTGTATCTTTGAGGCCATTCCCTCTGGCTGATCCCATATCTAGTCTATTTCTCGACTCCACCAGTGAAAAAGAAAAGCAATACAAACCTGAAATCCTTGATGATACATCAAGGATAGCATGCTTGTATAATACATATTTTGCATGAAATATAACATTATGATAGAGGTAAACACAAAAGTTTCCATTTATATTTTTTCCACATTGTAGAATGGTATATATTGTTAAGTCCCAATGTGGTATCTTTGGTATCTTATAAAAGGCTTTATAGCTGTTATTGAATTCCAGTACCAATAATTGCTCTAATGTATCTTGTTTACAGGCATTTCTGATTATAAAACACAGAACAAGCTGAGGGCTGAGAAAGATGAAGGAGCAAAGATTCGTTAGCAATCTCATACTAAAAGGTCGTCACAATCCATAAACTATTGACCCAATAGACAGAAATTTCCCTTTACTTTAAATCAATTAGCATTTATACATAAGCCATTCCAAAGCCATCATGTTTATAAGCCAATATAGTATATACCTAGTGTATTGATTAGCACACAGTCAGTTATTAATTAATGACATCATGACTTTCAAACCTCTTGGAAGTTTGAAGCACACCTCCTGTCCGAGGCATGGTGCACCTCACAGTCTCCATGCCCTGAATAAAGTACGGTGGTCACAGGGTCTCTGCATGGCCTCTACCACATTAGTCAGCCTATGGTGCATGCTGTGCCTCTACAAGAGGCCATCACCTCTCATAAGTAAACATTAGACTCTCATGGGACATGGTTCTGACATTATCTACATAAGGAAGGGTGGCCCATTAACTTCCAATGCATACCCGAGATGAAAAATGTAGAAAACTCCAAGGATATATATATCCTTGGAGATAGATAGATAGATAGATAGATAGATAGATAGATAGATAGATAGATATAGATATAGATGTAGATATATGCATATATGTGTATATATATATATATGTATACGTATATATATATTACCTTTATAGTCTCTTCTCTCCTAAACATTCTGACACTTTAGTCCTACCATTGCCTAGCACATCCAGGCCCACAACTATCTGAAAATAATATACAATAAATCAAAGTGCTTTCTTTAATGTAATCAAATCAGAATCATAATTTTAAAATGTTTTTCTTTTATTGCCCTTCTCAAGATGTAACTTCTATAGGAGCAAATATTGCCTCTAAGACTTTAAGAATAATATTTTGCATAAATTTCTATGTCTTTTACTTTATTCTATTTATATTGAGGGATTGGAATATGAGCCTAAGTCTTGGTCAGCTATATTTAAATACTGCATTCTGTTAAGGGATAACTCATTGTCACAGTGATAAAAGTCATATTAAATGTACAATGGGTTCTCAAATAAAAATTACCCTAGGAGGATCCAAAATCTATTGAAGAATGTTAACATCCTCTTTCTGTCTAATTCAAATTAACCTCTGAAGAGGATAAACATATCAAAAAATAATTGCTATTCACCTCATCTTCCATTAACATGAATAAGCTAGTTATTTTATATTCTCCTTAAGACTGTTTAAGTAATTCAAAATCTTAATTAACATTTCTTCTTTATGTAATTGTATTTTTTTATTTAAGAAGATTTTCAATAGACTTTTGTTAAATACCAAAGGGGAAAAAAAATGAGATCAAATGACCTGAATTAAAATTCTTCATTTTTCCACTTTAGCATCTTAGCAAATTATTAATTATCCTTATTCAGAGTCACCACAAGAAATATGTAGAAAAGGCTGGTTAATGAAGCTTGTTGAGATGGAGACAATGTATGAATGTGCTAATCATGCAGTATGATTTCTGCCTCCAGCACCCTCTAGTGCCATTCCACCTGGGATATGAAGTAGAGCACTGTGTGGGATGTCAACATCATCAGCATCAGCATCATTTGTCCATAAAAGAATGCTCTCAGAGTGGTTTAGAAACAGGATCTGGAACAATATGAAACAATGGCAAAGATGAAACTGCAAAAGCCAAGTGAACCAAAGTCCCTGCGCCTAGGTTGCTCAGAACTGACTCAGGTGTATCTCATCTAATAAAAAATTCCTCTTCACAGAACAGATTTTTGTGTGAATTTTGTACATTTTTTTTTTACTACAACAAAGATAGGCTTATCTCCTCCATGAAGGAAGACTTTTTTTTTTAATGAAATTGGCAGGGAGGTTATGTGTAAGGCAAATTGTGACTGAGCCAATAATCTGTCATTCTTACCCTCCAGAATGTTCACATGAAGATATAAACAGAAAAAGAAGTCACTTCATATGTAAGAGAGAAGAGAGAACCACTCTTCTTCATCCAGCTTGCCAAAGCTTGGATGCCTACTCCTGGTTCTAAGGCAAGAGTGAGAGGAGTGGCTAAGAAGGTATGAAAGAGGAGGGAAAGGACACAGTGAACGGGTCAGGCAGAAAAGGTTTCCAGGTAAAGGGTAGAAAAGTTCCCGGTGACCCAGCAAAGACACTCTCACTTCATGCCAGACACCATGTATGTAGACCTGACCCAAGTACAAACATGATCTTACTTGCTATGACATGCTTCTCTTTTGCAATGGTCTCTGTGTGTTCATGACATAGATGCAAGAGACCCCCTGCACTGCATATGAGTTAGAGTCAGGAGAGAGTGGAGGATCAGAGGGGTCCCCCCTTGGTGTCATCACTGGAATTCCTTCATTTCCAATGATTGCACCTCCATTCAGTAGAAAAGCCACGGGTAGTTAAAAAAACCATTCAGTCTTTTAAGTACATCTCACTGATTCTTTAAGTATAAACAGATTACATTTTAAGACAACACATGATATCAGGGCATGGTGGCTCATGCCTGTAATCCCAACACTTGGGAAGCTGAGCAAGAAGGCTCTGTCTTGAGTTGAAAGCCAGTTTGAGCTACGTGTGAGTTGTGGGCCAGGCTGGGCTATATATGAGAGCTTGCCTCAAAAA
>NW_022196896.1:82159640-82257567 GCF_008632895.1 Mastomys coucha | reverse complement strand
AAAAAAGCCAAAAATAATTGTGCTGAGCAACAACAACAACAAAAAAGAATATGTGTGTGTATATGTGCATATGCATATATAATGTATGTGTGTAAGCATGTATGTCTGTATGTATATAACATATACTAGCATATGTCTGTATGTGTGCAACATGTACTAACTAGCAAAGTAGTTATTTGGAGCAGAATCAATTTACTGCCAGTTATCATGAGTGTCACAGCCAGATTGTTAACTTCTGTGGGCCTAGCAACCTATCTATGAAACATGAATATATGTATATGTATATGTATATGTATATGTATATGTATATGTATATGTATATGTATATGTATATGTATATGTATAGATAGATAGATAGATAGATAGATAGATAGATAGATAGATAGATAGATGCTTAAAGAATTACATGTTTTCTCTTACTATTCTGAGACCACAAAGAACAGGGAGCTCAAGGTTATTGATCATCTATATTGTTCATGTAATACTTCATGTGATGTAACACTGTGATATTACAATAATATCTGTATTTTACAGATAAGGATACTGGATCCACTCCAGAAAACAAAGGTTAGATTCAAATCAAGATCTTTGTGGCCCTGAAACCACCTTCTTCTCCGTGCCTCTAGTGTGTCCCAGTGTCATTTGCCTGGGGATGAGCCTATCATTACCCTGACAGGAGTCTATGGAACAGAAGTCAATACCCTAGGAAGCAAAGAAACTGCAAAGCAAGGACTCCCAATGTTGGGCACTGACGCTACAAAACTCAACAGGATCATGGAAACCCAGACAGCACTGTGACTCGTGGCCTGCCACGCATCCCCCAGCATAGGACTTACTGGCACACAGTAGGCATTTATTTAGTTATTCAGTAAATAAGCAAGCTACAGCCCAAGAGACAAGGGTCTCAGTATGTTATAGTTATTCTCCATGGGAGCACACATTTCTTCTTTTATTAAGACTTCAATAGACCCTTTAAATATGATTTAAGAGGAAATTGAAAGCAATCGTTTAAGCTTCTTCAAAAACTTCAAACCTGGAACTTAAAACAACAAAAATGGCAAAATTAAAATTGATAGCAGCATGAATTTTCATGTACACAAACACATCATATAGCCATGTGTGCTTTAAGGGAAATGTTCCCTGTCTCATCAGAGACGCAACTTGTTATGATTTGTGCACACTTTCATGAAATACCAGGGAAGGGGGGCTCCTGTCACTTGTCAGCTAGCTCAGTCACTGATGCTGCTGCAGAGGTAGCCTAACATATGCACGTCTGCTTTTGAAAAGCCATCGAAAGTGGCTTTGGTAAACTCTATACTAGTCTATCATATGCACTAAAGCCAAAGTGACTTGAATTCTATTCCCTGACGGATTCACGTGTCAGATTCATAACTGATTAACGACAACTGACACGGAAACAGGGAAAATACTCTCTGTTGGGGTGAACACAGGATCCACACAAGAATGCAATCATACGGCACGCAACACTTTTCCCATGGATGAGAAATGTGTTTTCCTCTCCCGGGGAGAAAATTCTAGTCTGAGAACTTTGCCTTTAAAAGAAACCATCCTGAAATGCATGGACTCCAGTATTTTTCTCCAAGAATCAGTTTAATATGCTCATTATTAAGACCTGTGAAAGCACAGAAAAATTCCATCCTTTAATTAAAAATAACTCATTCCCTAATATTCTTCAAATGTACTCCGTGCAGTGTCCACTTCCCCAAGCAACAGGGGGTGTGAGTACTGGGGCATAACGAAACTAAAATAGATTGTGACAAAATTATGCCCTACTTATATACTAATACATTTTCAGAGATGTCAAAAGTGTCAAGCATCAAAAGCCCTTCAGAATAAGAGTGAGCCCAAGCCAGACAGAGGTGAGAGAATAACTATCAAAATGATTATTGAGTGTGTGGCTCCCCCTGCACACAGTGGACCCTCTCCAATTAATCCTTTTTCCTTCTTTAGGAAACTCAAATAGATATTTCTCTTCTGTGTGGAAAGCCATCTTATATTGTTAAAGGTTAAGCATTTAACCCTTAGGAAACACCTGTTAGCCCCCCCTTTTTTTTAGTAGAAACCATAATGGAATATAATTTCCATAAGTTCTCAAATTGGTGAATCGCTTCTGCTTTTCCCAGATGATGATCTTTTCCATGAGTGTCCCTCATGTGAAGGTAGGCACTTGAGGCATCATTTGCTTCATGATGCTGCACCTCTGTACCTCTTGCTCAGGCAAGCAGAGGGAAACTGCTGAGGGAGCCTGGCGGTCAGTGTGAATACATGCTAGGTTATGCTCCTCGCATCTATTCAGCCTTTTATCTTCTGCTCACCAAATACCATACTCTCCAAAGTGACCAGCGACCAAGCTTGCTGAAGGCTTCCTTCTACCATTATCTCTCTTCAGTGCCACCACATATAAAGATGTAGAAAAAAGAAAATGTCTTAAAATGGTCTACCTATTAAAACACAGTGCCCTGTGTGCCCCCATTTTCAGTCCTGCATCAGCGCCCACCCTCAAAGAGGCAGCTTCAGAGATGCAGACTACAAAGATTGTCTGTCCTGTTTGACCAGGAAGGCAAGTGGTTAGGTACCTGTAACATCCATTTTTGTTTGTTACACAAAATCTTGGGGGTGGAAGATCATATTTCTAGTCTCTGTGTGTTGTCTGAAGCCCATCCTAACCCCTTCCCTCTGCTTCACTCCTTGGTAACACTCTTGCAGAAGTAGTTGAGATGCTCTGAGCGGCCAGGCTGCTCTACCCCAGCACTTGCGCTGATTGCTTCGGGCTGTGCTTACCCGAGGCTCCAGCCCCCATGCCAACAGCACATTCTTACTTCTGTGAGAAAGCCAGCCATGCCAGAAGGCTGTGTACTCGAAGTTTTTCATTCCAGGAGAACCGTACATAGAGAAAGATGCATTTTATCAAGCCCGCGAGAAACAAACACCAAAACAAAACCGTGAAGCAAGTGAGTAGCTTTCCTAAAGTGAGAACTCCAAAAGCCAAGAATCCAGGCCTTTCACAGGGTCCCTTCCTCAGGTTTCTCTCTTAAGAAGAGTTGTTGTTGCATTGTCCTTTTTGCAAAGTGAAGAAATACGAATAGCATGCATGTAAATAAATATATGGCTACTTCTTCCTTAGCCCCTGGCACTAAGGACCTTGCTGGTATGTTAGCTTATTCCCACTGTTCAGAGCTGGGACACATGCTGAAGGGTTCCGATCTCTGTTGACGTTATTTGCCAGGGATGGTTTGCAGAAAGCATAGCCAACCTATGTGGAGTTAAGATATGAAGAAAACTTCAAACATAGAAGAAAAGAGCTCATTGGAAGCTATTAAAAAAAAAAAACATACAAGCAACCTAAATTATCCTACAAGCCAGTTAGATAGCAGCTCGCCAGAGCATTTCCTCCGTACAGGAGCCGGCTGTCCGTTACACTAGTTCCTGATGTTGTTGGAGATGATTTTAAAAAAAACTGAAAAATATAGAAATATAATATTATAAACCAACCTGTTGATATTTTGAAGCCAGAAGCTTCTGATAGCACAGCAAGTAAACACAAACTATAGTATAATACTTGGGGCAATCTTCTAACACACGAAGGAAATCGCCAGAGGTTTAAAATTCTGATCCACTCACTCCTGATCATTTTTATGATCCGAAATAGTTTTCTCTTCAATATAAAGCATATCTCCAACCACCTACTAGTTAGGAAAGCCATTAAATTCTTGCAAATTGAAGGTGGAAAAATAAATTGTGTATATTTTAGACCCCGAATGATCTTCCTATAGCAATTTCAGAACAAACTATGAAGAATTCTGCAATTTTAATCTCCTCAGTAGCTTCCCATTACTAAACAAGCAGAGCGCCACGGTGCAAATGTAGACGTTGCATGTCATCTTGATCTGCGGCTTTTTTCTTTCATTAAAGCTTTAATGCAGCAATTATGGCTACGTTGCCCTATAAAAAAAAAGGAAAAGGCAGTTTACTTTAAAAAGTGAAATTGCATAGCCTACTATTTAATTATACACAAATGTAAATGGCCTATTTTTCCATAACTGGTTATTACAGCTCTGTTTTACTTTCTGAGTTTTCCCAATCTAGAAAACCTACAAAGCTTCCTGCTATATAATTGTTTTGTTACATTACTGTTTTCGTCTTATTTTTTCTTTTAATGTGAGTGCAGCGGGATAAATCTTGGTTTTAAGCCAGCCACTACTTCATCTACTTAAGCTTTTATAGATGAAGATTGCTGTAATTATCAGAATACCCGCTTATTTCTGAAGTATTATCCTGGCAACCTGCTGGCATTTACAACCAATTAACAAGCTTTGCCATTAGTTGCATAAGGGGTATCTCAGAGTAAACCCATTGTGTGCTAATTTTCTATTTTAGATAATCAGTTTGGCCATCCAGAATGGAAAGCAGAAGAAAAGAAGAGGGTTGACACTCAGTGGCAGACATGTAAAAATTACCGTGTGCCCCCCAGAGACAAAGGTACCCTGCAACTCAATGATTGCTGTCGCTGTCACTATTGGTTCTTAAGTATTTCCCTTTGTCTCTTTTAGAAGGAAAAAAAGTGGGGATTCGGCAAAGTAATCATGTCCTGTCTCACACATTCTGTCTTTTAAAGCTGACTGGTTTCTCTTGCTGTCCTGACCATAATTTGACCAAATTGGACAAGTGTTAAACACCTTTAAAAGAGACCGAAGGAAATTGAGCATGAGTTCTTTAGCTTTTCTTTTCTTTCTTTTTTTTTTTTTAACAATGCCTTTCAACCTCATTCCCCTACCTTCCCTCCTTGCTATTAGAGTTAATTAATGTACAAGCGTCCTCCAACTGGGCCTCCTTAAGATTAGCTTGCAAGCTGGGTTAGTTAAAGTTGAGTATTGTCGTTTTATTGCCTTGTTTAAACAGTCTCTGATATTAATATGTCCCCAACCCCCACTTATGGCAAGACAAGGTGCTGCTTAAACACCGAAGCTCAAGTTCATGGCAAGAAAGTCAATGGACCAGAAGCCCAGTACTTCATTGCAGGGCCACAGGAGACCTCTGGGATGCTCATTCAGAAATAATCTGGCCCCCTGAGGCTTCATACATGTTAATGATTGTTTCACCTCGATTCTCTCTATCCAAAAAAATAGGACTCCTAAAATCTGACTCCTCTTCCCCATCACCAGATGACATCAAATGCACTGCAATTCTAGCCTCTGTGACAGGAAACATAAACAGATTTTTTAAAGTACCAGTAATGGGGGCCCTATAGATGAGGGTTCAGTGATTGAGAGCATTTGCTGCTCTTAAACAGGACAGAGGGTCATTTCCCAGCACCCACACGGAGCAGCCCACAAAAGGACCAACATGGGCAGCATCCAAACATGCTTAGCCACATGGAGCTTCTTCCATGCTCCTATCACACTGTAATTGAAATGCACCGCCTCTGACGTTTCCAGACGCAGCAGTCAACAGGTGATCTATCCCTGCAGGAAAACCCAGCTTTAGAGCAGAGTCTGTCTCACCTTGGTCAGTTTCAAGCAGCTTGTCTGGAACAACAGAACTGTGCAGCATCATACTGAACACCTCAAACTGATTTACCAGACGTTAATTACATTCATTGTAGACATGCATACATGTGCCTGTGCATGAACGTAGACAGAGCTGCAAGGAGTTGCCCACTGGCCCATGAATCCATGTATCAAAGTTCAAATTTCTACTCATTATTTCTCATCCAATAGTGTGGCAATGTATGCAAAGCCACATTCTCATTGGACACTTGTACTTTCAGGACCAAATTCACAACTCGTTATGCCATTATATGTGAGCATTATCTTTCCAGCAAAGGGAGATATTATGTGTCCACAAATACATATTATCCAAACTGAGGAGAGACTTTCTTTTAAAAAAAATAATAATGAAGCATTTAATTGGGGCTTACTTAGAGTTTCAGAAGTTCAGTCCATTTTCTTTATGGTGGGAGCATGGCCAGTGCTGGTATGATGCTGGAAAAGTAGCTGAGGATTCTACATCTGAATCCACAGGCACCAGAAAGAAAGACACTGGGACAGCCTTGAACTTTAGACTTTCTTTTCAAGGATTCTTCCAGTCCCACCCTTTTGTAAAGCTCTTACAGAGAGAGTCCTAGCTAACTCTTCTGTTCCGACCACGTGTTCATTTTGTATGCAGCACTACCTAGTCCCACAAAAAAATAAAGTCAGAAGCCAGATTAAAGCTTGGGATGAGACAGAGAAGTAAAGAAGCAATGTTAGAGAATTCGTTCTCATTACTACTGTCTACCGAATGTTTGAGGTGACGACCAGCCTTGTAATAACAGAATTTTGTGATTCTGCCTATGCTTTTGTGTTGATTATTTTTTCGGTGCTGAGAGCAAGCCTGGTCCTTTTGCATACTAGGGATACAACTGTATCACCAAACTACATTCCCAGACCAGTTCTTTTATTTTTCTAACCATTATTTTCTATATTTAAAACTCTCCAATTTTCAAATTTTAATCAATTGAATTTAACCTCGTGTCATGTGTTGGTGCTGCAGTATGAAGAAAGAAAGAAAAACTATCTTAAATGACTCCTTGAAGACAGGCACTAATAGTTTCAAGACAAGAATTTTGGTCACCAAACAGAAACACAGGACATCTCTGCTTACTAGGGACATTTCTTACCCCTTTCTTACATGTGCTTTCTATCCATGGCCCTGACCTAGAATTATTGCAAGTGGGTTTCTTAACCCAAGTGCTCCTGATTATCATTCCTGGAGTGAAGTCTTTCTCCACCTTTTTCCAGATTCATTAATTTGCTCAAGTCACGTCTCCATGCTCTTCTGCCTCATCCATACCGTGCGAGTGAGAATAATTACCCCCATGGAGTTGTGCTAAGCATTAAATGTAATGATTCACACACAATGCAAGACATATAATAACTACAAGCACAGGCTTATTAATTATGTAAGTTTGTCTACATGCCAATGGTGCTGTTCATTATGGAGCTAGCAATGATTATGAGAACACAGGAATCCTTCCCACTACCGCTCATATAATCAGGTAAAGGCTATTGGGAGAAGTCAGAGGAAAAATAAAGGGATTTTCCACTATTTCTTTCTGAGGGTAGGTGTAAACTAAGACTCATATTTTTGGCCTTGTTAAGTAAGTCCTCCTTAGTCTTAAAAGATTATAACCAAGGAAAACGAGTCCCAAATCTGATGAACCAGGGATCATATACACAGATTTTTACAACCATTGTTATTTTTTTAATTGATGTAGATGAAAAAATGAAAAAATGCCATACCAGTATCAGTGGGTATGTAGCATTTTAAAAATATGTAGTTTGACGTCAGCTGAAAAGTATGCCTTATGACGGGAGATTTTATTTTCAAAGTCACCACCGAAGGCTGACTGGAAAGAGCTTCCCATGAAGAGGGAGGTAGGCTTTCCTTGCCTGGTAACGCCACGGAGGGCAGACCCTGTCTGCTATGCTGATTAATGTATCTCCAGGACTCAGCCAGCGTTTAACACAGAAATTATTTGTTGAATTTATACATTAATGATCTTGCTTTCTGTTGGTGGTATGCATATCAACCGCTGGGCCTTTCATGTATCATTGAATCATTAAGTGTTAATTATCTGGTAAAGCACTAAATTCTGGTCCTTCAAGAACAGGAACGCATTGGAGTGGGAATAATTTTTTTCTTAGACAGCTTGCTGAGGAGTTTTCAGAGTTCTTTAAAGTGCCTGTAGTAAGG
Organism: Mastomys coucha; assembly: GCF_008632895.1. Lineage (NCBI taxonomy): Eukaryota > Metazoa > Chordata > Mammalia > Rodentia > Muridae > Mastomys > Mastomys coucha. Next base: position 82,249,812 of record NW_022196896.1, on the reverse strand, counting down.
ATCTTATATGTAAATAATGAATGAAACCCCCGCTGAAAGTTGTACCAGTATTGCAAGCCTTCAGCTGACTTAGAAACAGCCACTCTAAAATCTCTGCTTCAAGAAGGACACAGCAAGACTGAGCAAATGTTGCTCAGAACCACATAGTCTAGTAAGAAACCCAACCTACTTCTCCCTGTGCTTGAGAATTGCTGCAATTTCTAGGCCAGCCGTGTTGTCTAGTAATTCATCATGCCAGTCAGAGAAGAGTAGCAAGGCATCGCAATTTACAATTATTAGACAAAGGAGACTGTAAACTTGAATGACTTCACATTCCAAAATAAGTTGACACATTTTCATTTTAGAATCGATCCAGAACATGCTTTACAACTTGAAAACATTTCCACTGCTGTCAAAAGGTGAAGCTGGCTCCGCCTCCCCCCAGCCTCATCAAAGTTCTCCAAATGGCAGCCTTCAGCTGTTGAGCATTACAGTCCTATTATACTCGAGACAATTTTGTCGGGTGCATTTTAATTGGCAGGGGGTTAAAAAACACTTTCCTGTCACACAGAGTTTCCTTCTAAATTAATGAAAGCAAATAAACTCTTACAAGAGCACCTTCTTTCAATTTGAAGTTCAAATTTGTCTACATGATGTTAAGTTAAATAATATCAGCTCAAGCTATGGCAAACTTTCAGAGTAAAGACCCAACAGGTCAGATAAAAGGCAGGAAAATGTAATGTTTAAAATGTATTGTTGGATGTATACATTTCTTTTAATAAAGAAAAGAAAACAAGCAGAAAGCATCACTTGTCTCCCCTTCTGGCTGCCCAATAACTAAGAATACATTTTCATCGGCACTGTTTTTCAAACTTAGGTTAAAACATCTTTTCAAGGGATGCAGGGCCAGATAGGGACCTATAGTCATCTTCATCTCTTCTGACTTCTTTATGAAGAACTCTAAAAACCCACAACAACAAAGTTTCAATGTATCCCAGAAGTCGCTCTTACAGATTGTATCTGCAGCACAAAACTTCAAACTCATTCCTGCCACCATGACCAAACTTGCCACCAGCTTCATAATTTCTACCCTACTACATCAAAGATTATCAAATTCAATAGCAGCTAGAGACCCATGAAGGATGTGACAGTCATTTCAAAGTGTCCACACATCCTTTTGTCTTGTGTAATTTCCAAAGCACATATTGAACTTCCTCTTTTATTTTATTAATGTATAGCTGCAAGCTTCTCCTGCTACAAGAGTGAGCACACACTCAGAGATGCACATGACTACAACTCGTTATCACTTTTTAACAACTTTCTTCAAAAGCATTTTAAAACAGTCACATATGTAAGCCTGTGTTTTTAAGATATTTGTGGAAAGAGGCTAAAGCAGAACAAAAATAAATAAAGATGCACACAGATTCTTGGGAGTAAGTGTTATTATGGTGTCATCACTTTTTAAAGGGAAAAGAATAAAGGTTGGGAAGGCAGCTGCTCACCACAGTAATCGAGAGAGAACAAGAGAGGTTGCATAGAACAGCACAAACCATCCATGGGAAGATGGAGTGTTCTGAGTTAGAGAAGGATGACCATCTGAAATGGTTGCTGAATGTGGCTTCAGAGTCATAACAAAGAGGGGATTCTAGGACCCTGTCTACTGTCTACTAATTATGGCCCAAGCTATCCCAACCACTGCCACCTGACTCCCTTGCTCGGGGCAGAGGTTATATACAAAGGTGAGGCCCCTTTAGCTCAACTTTGCCATTGTTGCCCCTGACAGGACCCCATCCCCTATCCTGACACAACACCATCTGGTTGTGTACTTCACTAGAAAATGGAGAACACCCATAAGAATCTAGAAATTGCTAATTCTTCATCGCATTTAAATATAAAGAGCTGGGCCTGCTAGCACAGGCTATAATCCTGGCTACTTGAGAGGTTTAGGCACAGAAAGTGTAACCTTGCCTGGGATCCAGAGATAATTCAAAGTCATCTTCAGCAAGTCTGTGGGACTCCATCAATAAAGTAACAAATTGATTCATTAAATGGCTGGGGATATCATTCAGTCACAGAATGCTTACCTAGCATAGCAAGGTCCTGGATCCAATGCCTAGTACTACAGCTTGGGTTCAATTCCTAATGTTGCCACTTTGTAGCTGTAGGACCTAAAGTATATCACAGCCTCCACTTTAATTTCATGTTCTCTAAATTGGAGATACTTGCCTCAATAACTTTAAGATTCAAATGAATTGTCCAGACATGTACAGAAATGACTAGCAAAAGCCTAGTCCACAGTTGCTTTTCTAGAAATATCAGGTAGGGCCAACTCTCTGTAGTATAAGCAGTGTCCATCCTGACTCCTTATACCTCTTTTCCAGAAGCTGCCAAAGCAAGCCTGTGGCCACATATTATGAATTAAGCAGCTCTATGAGCAGGGAACATAGGGACTGACCCAATGACAGCTTGAGAAGCCACTGGTTGCACCTAGTGAGGTAAGCAGAAGTCTTAGAGCAGCTCGGTGGTCATTAGGGATCAGGTCAGACAAACCTGGCTTGAAGTCTATCTATTCTCTCCTGTTTTCTTCTATGAGAAATTAATTTGCTTAGGGACAAGAATATTTTAAAATATCAATTCCTTCTTTATCTTTAAAATAAAATAAAAAACACAAACTTGCTCTCAGTGTTGTGAAAAAGAAACCAGACAGGAAGAGTAGAGACATATGATGTAAGTCTTGGTGTGGTGCTTTGATTGAATAATGTCTCCTGTAGGCTGTATTTAAACACTTGGTCCAAAGTAGTGTTGTTCTTTGGGCAAGTTGGGGAGTAGAGCCTTGATGAAGGAAGTATGTCACTAGGAGTAAGCTTTGAAAGTTTATAGCTTCACCTTGCTTCCAGTTCACACTCTCTTCTTAGTGATCTCTCAGCCTTCTGTTCCTGCCACCATGTCTCCCACTTGCCACCATGCCTCCTGGGCACTGGTGACTCTCCATCTGCAACCATAAGCCAAAATAAATTCTTTCTTCCAGGAGTTCCTTTGGTCAATGTACTCTGTCACACCCATGAAAAAGTAAGTAATGCACTTGGACTACATAAAGCATTCAAGTATTATCGGATCAGGCAAAAGTACGTTTTAGACTCTAGAGAACTGGCTAGGACAAACCAAATGTTCACAAGACCAACACTAGACCCTGTGATGCTGCTGCATTGAATAGCAGAAGGGTCTTTGCAGATATAAGGAAAGTAGAAAATATCTCGAGTTGGCTATCTCTATGTCTAACCACATGAGCCCCCCAAAGCTAAAATTTTCATCAAGGACACAAGACTGTTAAGGGGAAGCAAGGATTCTAATTCTGAATCTGAGAAATACCTTACTTAGCTTGAAGTCCTGGGATGGAAGTGCCACAAGCTAAGATGGTGGCTAGTAGACATCCAGCAAAGACATCTGAATGTCAATCTTTGCACTTCAAGAAACTAACAGTTGAGAGTCAGTCCTTCTCCCAGACTCCTGATGACCATCCAGGAGCCAACACTGGACCTTGTAACCCTAGAGATAGGACAGCCTGGCCTACCAACTCAGTCTTCAGTCTACAGAGTTGTGAGATGGTAGACTTGTGCTTGGAAATGCTAGCTGTGGTGATTGTTATATAGCTAGTAAAAAATAAATACCAGAATTATCCATATAAATGAATTTTACTGTGACTTAATAGCCACCTCAGCTGGAATTGAAGTGGCTGAAAGACAAAGTAGGTATTAGATAACAGCTAACATCGTTGAATGTTGGTTTGATAGGAGCCCATGGCAAAGGCTTTACATATATTATCTTCATTTTTTCTTTACCAAATATATAAAGTATGATACTATAAGAAACTTCTATTTTGAAAGTCATGTAATAATAAGTGCACAGGAGGTTTTAAACAATGTCGATAACCAGATTGCATGCCTGCAGAGCCACCATTCAAACTCTGTAGTACACAAACATGCTATAGACCACAATGCCACACCTCCCCTAGCATGGGACAGCATTGACATATAATCCATACTCCTTATTTTGCTGAGTGGCTGAGCAAACTATTGAGTGGTTACAAAGAAATAATTCACCTTCCCTGACCCAGCCAGATTTCTACCACCTGAGTTATTGGAACTCGGTTATTAAAACTCAATCTCAGTTATTATAACTCAAGATAGTCAAGGTTGTGTTAGGAAATTATTTTACTAATAAGTCCATCCATGCTATGCAGTAACAACAAAGAGTCCCCCAAACTTCCATGGCTCAAAACCATTCATGCTTTTCCTTGTTTGGACCTAATTTCAAGTAACACAGTAGAGTAGTGTCTTCTCTGCACTGGCCTGAGAAGAACCTAGATGCCTTTAGTTTTGTAGATTCATCTTTACATCTGTGTAGCAGAAGATCACATAGCAATGTCATCAAAACCCCTTTAAGCTTCAGCCTAAAGGGAATATCACTTATACTCGTAAGTGATTGGCTAATTCTCACCACATGGCAAGAAGCTTAGGATAGGCAGTTTGCCACATTCCAAGAGATCAGTTGCTGATGAGCTCTGGTTTGATCAATCAAAATCACTACATCACAATCTTCAGAAGAAGTAGATCATTAGCAAACAGTAATAGCTCCAGCTCCCTAACTTCTTAGCACTGTGAACCAAAGCCACTCAGGGTCCTGTCTTTCCGTCCAAACTCCCAAGCCTTCCTGACCAAGGAACAGTTTCCTCATCTCGTGTCACTCCATATACTCATGACTGACTAGCAATAACGATGTCATCTGTGTACCTCCCATCACTGTTAACACTTCATACCTGGACTCTCGGGCCACAAGCCTGTCTTCACAGTGTCGCCACGCTTGAGAACTTCCATAGTTCATTTCCATAGTCTCTTATCAAACACTACCTACCATGAGGAGCCAAGAAAATTCAACTATCAGAGAGATTTTGCTTTTTGTAGTAAAACTTTATCGCCAACTTACAGAGAGCTCCAGAGTCTGCGCAAATGCAGCTTTCCTAAGCCTCATTTCAACACCTGTGCTGCTTTTCTTAGGTTAATTAGGAAGTGTGGGTCTTATTTGGACTTGATGAGGGTGTGAGAGAGCACAGGAAATTTTCCCTAACATTTAAAAAAGCACTCTAAGTTAATGTATACGTCTGCAGACTTCTGCTGTTTGCATTTGGTTAGTGCGACACCACAAACCTGGAAAATACAACCTAAACCACAGGAACATTTATGTTCACTTCAAAACTATTACTAGATCTCTCACTCTAGTGGAAACCTGTGAAATGTATAGTTTCACGTTTCTAGAAAATTTAAAAAAAGAAAAAGGTTTTATCTTGTGTCTTGAAAATGCTCTGAGGACATTTTGCTGTTTATTTATAACAGTGGTTCTCAAATTAAATTTGTGGAATGGACTTTTCAGAAACATTAAAGATGAAGATTTCCGGTAACTCCTCTCCCCACATACATTCTGAGTGTGTGTTTGGTGTGGTTGCACAGACGATGGATGCCATTTCAGCCAGTGTCACTGCTGGTGACTGAGCTACAAAGTACTTGTTTCCCCGTGTACAGGAAACACATCTCACAGGATGATAAATCAAAGCACATTCCCTTTTCCAATAGTAAGCTATCAATCATGATGTGCTCTATGATAAGAAGGATTTGCATTCATTCCAGAGTGAGCATCTTGCCTGCTGACTTTCACAGTGTGTTTTGTGATAAGAAGGATTTGCACTCACTCTAGAGCAAGCATCTTGCCTTAAGAATACCAAAAAGAGGATGCAGAAACAGCTTGGATGTTAAGATCCCTTGTTCTTCTTCTAAGGACCTAAATTCAGGTCTGCCTCAATGGGACACTAACTAATTCCTCTAATTCTCTAATAACTCTCAAGGATCTTATGCCCTCTTCTGGACTCTGTGGGCACTGCACTCATACAAACACATACCCACACACAGATATACACACACAACACATACACACACAAATAAATACAAAAAAGTTACATTACACACATGATTAATAGAAGCCACTATTAATAGTAAGTAATCATCTATTATACAATGCTATAGAATACCAAAACCATGTAAAAGGAAGATACATGGAGAGAAAGTTTAAATGGAGTTTATTTCATCGTTTCTTCACTCTAAAATCACAAATGTACTAGAGGCAGAGAGGAAGAGAACATAATAATCATTTTTGCATTCTTCATATTAATGTGAACACAAGATGTGTGAGTCAACTGAACTGAATTTAAGTAAACTCAACAACGTATTGCATACAATGTTCTTAGCAATGACAAATTTAAATTTTAACTTAGTTTTACTCTAATTAGTAAACAATTGTTGAATAACTACTATATTCTAAATACCAAGATAAATGTCAAAGGAACAAATTCAAACTTTTTTATTTATTATCATTACTATGTATGTGAGTCATGCATATATGGTCACACATGATGTATGAGGTAGAGAAAACCTTTGCAGGTCCGGCTCTTTCCTCCACCCTACATGGATTCTAAGATCCTATGCATCATCCTGCTTTCCTGGCAAGCACCTCCCCCAACGAGCTCTTTGCTGTCCCATAAGACAAATTCTTGCCAAAGCTTACTTTCTCTTCTGGGGTGCCAACTATTAAACAAGCAGTTATAGTATTGTAAGGTAGGTCCAAGGGTTATATGATAATAGTGGAGAAGTTATTGGTTACCCGGAACCACATCATGTTCTCAGTTAGGTTGCTATTCTGCAAAAGCACAAACATTCTGGCACTGTTCACGTGATGTGGGGAATCTGAAGATGAAGTGTTGGCAGCCTAAGTAGAAATGACTTTAAAACAACAAACAAACAACAAAGAAACTTACCTTGAAGATAAGTGGGGAACTTCTAGTAATAATATTAATAATAATAATAACGAACAGGAAGCTAGAAGAACAGGTTCAAGGATGAGCAGGATCTAAGAACCAAAAGATCAGAAGCAGAAAGCAAGTTACCCAAACTCTGGTTGGGCCTGCTGGGGATGAAGCTGCTTTCTCACAGCCTGCCTTCATGCTCTGAGCTAGCTCATTGCCCAGTGAACAGAAAGGCTCATCAGAGAGGACAGTAGAGAGGGCCCTGCTTGATCAAACATGATTGTTTTTCAATGACCGCAGTAGGGAGATTTCGAACAGAGAAGTGACTTTCTCTACTGGCAAGGGTCAACATAGCTAAAAGACAAACCAAAATAAAAATTCATCACAAGGAAAATAACAAGGGGGGTGGGAAATGTTTTTTGAAATAAATTAACATTATAGATTTCTAAACTAGGGCTAGAGCAGCTCAATATAAAGTGCTTGCTGTTCCAACATAAGCTCACGAGACCTGCTTATCAAATAAATCTGGGTTTAGTGCTGCGAGGTTGTATTCCCAGCACTGGGGAAGTGAAGACAAAAAACAAACAAACAAACAAGCAACAACAACAAAAAAAAACTCCCTGAGGTTCTCTGGCCAGTAGAATCAGTGAGCTCCAGGTTCTGTGAAAGATTTGTGTCAATAACTATGGTGCATAATGCCAACATAGAACCATACCCAAAAGCACGTGCATACGTGTGTGGATACACAACACACATGCCTAGAATTTTATCAGTGCATTAGTACATTAGAATTTAAATTCACTGCTGTTTGAGAACATTTCTAAATTAGTTCTCTGCATGCCTTGAGCCACAGAAATTTGTATCTACTGGTCCAGAAAGAATAAAGCAAGTTGGAAATATTTTCATGACATTTATTCATCTATTTAATAAAAATCCATCCAAAAATGACTTTTGAGATGGACAGCTATGGTCTACAAAATGATATATAAGTGCGGACTTATTCAGCCTTTCAGGTTCAAGAGTTTAAAAGCAAATTTAATCATAACATAACTCACATCCTTTATTCCTTTTCTTAGTAATAAGACTTCACATTTAAATAATATATTTTAGCTAAGAATACTTGACTGTACCCAATCTCCACATAGCCTCTGTTCCTTAGACAGAACACAGTCTTCTCTGCACTTTAGAAAATTAAGTCATGTGTTCAAAGTCCTGCTAGACGTTAAGATTGGGAATCACCACCAGGCAATCCCGCAGGCTTACCTGAACTCACACCGTTTCTACAAAGCCCAGCTATCATTCCCAAACACACAGTGCTGTAATGGAGAGTTATAAACAGTAATAGTTAACCAGCATCCTGGGTTTTCTCATTTAATTGTTCTGCATCTGAAAATATCCCATGACAAAGCACAAACTGACAATGAGTCTAGACTTGAGTGTTTGGGGAACTAACTTTTTCAGTGGGAACAACAAAACCTGGAAAGGAGGAAATGCTAAACCACACCTATAACTGGCAGATGAATCAGGCTGCGGTTTGGGTTTTCATTCTATTTATTGTTTGCAGGCAGGATATGGACCACCAGAACACTAACAGTGTGGTGACCAGCATGCAGCTTTTCAACAGCTGATGAGAACAAAAACCACTTGTGTTTGCCATATATTTCACATGGAGAATCTCCCTGAAGTGAGGAAAATAAAATGCCTTTGGAATCCACATTTATTGTGCACAGCTAAAATCTACAGGATTATTATAAAGATTAAATGAAATAAAATGCATGGAAATACTTCATAAATTATAAGAAAATATAACAGGACCATAAATAATTTGTTCAAAGACCTGACCTTACAATATAACAGTTTCTCATTTGGCCTTTCAAAGTCCATATTGAAGACTCTACTGTCTTAAACTTGTATTTCCTCATTAAATTTTTCATAGACTAGTACGTTAAAAGTTGTCTTTTAAATCTTTTCCCCACCGATATGTAGAAGTATAAAACCATTAAGAAGTATTACTTCTCCTATTGAGCACAGAGATTATTGAGAGCAATGCAATTATTGATGAGCACAAAGGAGAAAGTAACAATGACAGAATCCCAGGCAAAAGAAGACTTGGACATCAGAGCTCTCAGAAAAACCTGAATCCACGTTCCTGATGTTAGCACCCAGTTAACTTAAGGTTAATCAAAAGTAAAATCTAAGGACAGCAATTAAAATCAAAATCAAAGTACTGGCTGAATATGGTCTGTAGTAACCTGAAGCCAGCATAGTATTCAGGGAACAGGAAGGTTTCCATATACCCTCTAAGGTCACTAACTCTTCAGCTGCTTATGTATTTGTTGTATGTATATGTGCCTAAGTATATGTATGTGCACCATATGCATATGGTGCACATGGAGGCTAGGAAGAGGGGAATTGGATCTCCTGGAAATAGAGTTACAAGCAGTTGTGAGCCATCATGAAGGTACTAGGAACCAAACCTGGGTTCTCTGCAAGAATAGCAAGCAAGTACTGAGAAGCATTCAGCCCTCTCCAGCCTCCTCTGCCAGGTTAATGCTGATTTCACCCACTAGCATTCAGAGCTTTTCCAGGATAGACTAGAAACACCATGCACATTTAACTCAGGATCACCTTTGTTTCTTTGTACTCTTTCTAAGATACCTCATTAGTTGGAAAAACAAATTCTTAAATATTTTTGAGGTTGTAATACAATTACATCATATCCCCCTTCCCTTTCCTCACTACAAACCCTCCAAGTATCCCCTTCTCTTGTTCTCTTTCAAACCATGGACACTTTTTCTTAAATGTTAAGATATATATGTATATATAAGATATATATATATATCTTAAATGTATATATATATGTGTGTATACATATGTATATGTGTGTATGTGGATATATGTATATATAGATATACATATATATATTCCTAATATATAGTCTTAAACACATATATATTCCTCATATATATATATGTATTCCTGATATAGATATATTTCTAAATATATATATGTATATATATATATTCCATACACACACATATATACATATATATGTATGTATGTATATATATATATATATATATGTATATATGTTCCTAAATGTATAAATACACTCCGCCCAGTCTTACAGTGTTTTCGGTACTGACTCCTTGTAGCGAGTGTTCAGGGGGTGTGTAGACAAGACTCCTTCTCCCACTCTCAGCATTCATTACTTCCTTGGAGTTCTTTGTGTAGGTTGAGGCTTCCAGAACTTTCCTTCATCTGCTTTAGGATGTCTACTGGTACCATCCATATTCAGGTCTTGTTCAGGCAACCATGTTGTTGAGACTTTATGAGTATAAATTTTGACATTTTAGGAAACCCAGTCTCTTAGCAAACTCCATTCCTTTGGCTCTTCCATTCTTTCCACTCCCTTGTCTGCAATGATCCTGACCCATGAAACCCAGTTACAGAAGTAGTACTGAAAATGTATCTGTTGGGACTGGGCTCCTCAACTCTGCATTTTAATCTCTTGAAGTTCTCTGTGATGGTCAAGCAATAAAAGCTTTCTTATTGAGGGTTGAGGGCTAAACTTATCTATAAGGACAAGCCTTTAGAATAAAGAAGAAAGGTATGCACCAAGCCCTTACAGTTGCCTCAAGTTTCTTTCAGAATCTTTGGCATGCTTAAAGTTGGGGGACAAAAAATACTCATTTCCCTTCCTGGGTTATTGGAGAAGTGTTTGTCAGAATATATAAGAACAATTTCATCCATTCAATACGTGTGGACCTACTGTACACTAACTATTGTCCTACTAACCCAGATGCAAAACTGATTCCTTTGAGTGGGCAAAGGACTTTTTAATTGGATCTTTAAAAAGTTGTGTAGACTTTGAAATAAAGCAAAAAGAGTCTTAAGGGCCCTAATCTAGCAAGCCCTTTCTTTTTGGGGGGGGGGGCTGCCTTCCATTGTCCTTCAGCTACTTTACATCTCTACTGGTTCCAAAGAATTAGTAGTGCAAATCATTCTGCCCCACAGGAACAGAAACAGGGTGGGGCCTGAAGAAAGCAATCCAATGGCCTATTGCTCTTTAAATACTGGCCAACCTTGCCTTGTTTGTAAAGCTCCGTCAGCCTTCTTTATTTGCCTGTTTGTGTGAATGTGAATTTGATTTTTCCTTCAAGCAGGTTGTAGCATCTCACTGCTTCCCTCATTAATTAATGAATTAAATAAAATCTTTAACACATGTTCACTTTATGTCTGTATGAGAATCATAATTATACCTTTTTTAAAAAAATTATCCTTTAACTGTTTATAATAACTGTTCATTATGGGACCACCTACCTCAAAATAATATGCTTGGGGAGAAACCATAAATTGTTTGTAAATCCCTTCCAGTGCAAAGCATTAACTGCAGAGAATGGTGTCTTCCTAATACTCTGGTATTTTAAGGCCCATTTGATAAGGCTTCAAAGTGCCCTCCGCTCTGATCCCAGAGAGAAGGAAGGAGCTGAGCTGTGGGGGAAAATTCCATGTGTTTTTTTTTTTTCTTTAAAGAAATAATAAACTGCATTGTTGTAACTCAGTGTAAGTAGATTGGAGTAAGGCAATAGAGAAGGGTGCCAGAAGCCACTCACACCGTTCTTTAAAATGGAAATTCACCGTCTGCTGCATCACATGGACAAAATACAGAACTATTTTTCACAGCTTGTTCACTGAACAGATTATTGTAGAAAAAAAAAACTTTTACATTTTCTGCAGATTCCCAAATCTTAGTCAAAAAACTCTTGGCAATTTTTAGCAGTGAAACAGATTTCACTTTCAGATTGAGATACTCCATTTAGCAGTAGTCGGATGATCTTCCAAATAAATATAGACTCGCTTCACTCTTCATTTTCTTAAAAAAAAAAAAAAAAAACATGTTTTCATGAGGTGTCTTGGAGGAAACTTGCACTTATTTGGTTTTTCCCAAAAGCTAAAGGAAAGAAAACTCAAAGGTCTAAAAACCACAGCTAAACAAAAAAGAAAATGTTACACTGAAACTGTCATTACAAGTAATGTATGCTCATCACAGCACAAATAAATAAATAACCTCAGGAAGCTTTAGAATTAGTGGTTAAAAAAAAATACTACAGCCTTTTCTTCCCTAGATCTCAGCTCCCCAAAATATTACTAAACAGAAGTGTATGTGTTCAGTACGCTCGAGCAGGCAGCAATATGTTGAGACACGTCACACAAAGAGGTCTCTGGGCCACTTTCCTCTCCCTAGATTAGATTTCTCACTCAGGTATAAACCGGAACTGCCTTTAGAAGCTTGTTAAAAGGACAATGTTTTTTCTTGTCTACCAATGTTTAATGCTAGAGAAAATCAAGAGGTATAATCAATTGAATACAAATCCAATCTGTCACTAAAATGTGTGATATTAATACAATCCTATGTTCAAGATCAAGTTTTTAAACTCCATACCCCTTTCTCAAATTTCTAAATTTTGCCAAAAGTAAAAGTATCTTTCCACAAAAGACACACACACCCACGCATGCACACACACACACACACACACACACACACACACACACACACACGCACACATGTGCGTGGGTACGTGCGTGTGTGTGTGTGTGTGTGTGTGTGTGTGTGTGTGTGTGTGTGAGAGAGAGAGAGAGAGAGAGAGAGAGACAGAGAGAGAGAGAGAGACAGAGAGAGAGAAAGAGAAGAGAGAGAGAGAGAGAGAGAGATCATGGAGAGAGTCCAGAAATACTGATTATGCCTTATAAAAATATATTAGTAGCAAAAGATGCCCATTTAACTCCAAATTATAATTGTTGTTATTTTTAGTAAGGATTTTGGTGGTAGTGGTGTTTTTTTTGTTTTATTTTGTTTTTATTCTTGGTTTGTTGTTGTTGTTGTCATTGTTGTTAATTTGTTGAAAGGTCATTACACTGACATTACAGATATTCACAGCCTGGAATGCAAGGCAAAAGGAAAGAAAACTGGAGATGTCACACGTTGTTAAGAGCATTCTAGTATTCTTCTAATGACAATTTTCCTATCTGGGAAGGGATCCATTCTGTCCAGTTCCCAAAGCCACATTTCCATGGTGATGTGACATGAGAACACGTTTGGTTTTGAATCTACTCTGACTCACTGAGGAGTTCTAAGGGGCAGATGGGGAGAGATTCCTTTCATATCCTTTTCTTCCACAAATATTAAATAATAAAATTCTTCTTTATGGAACGTCTTCTTATTAGAAATTAAACAACAAAAAAAAAAAAAGCCTGAAAAGTCAATAAAACTACCACATCAAGACGGTGACGTATGAAACTATAAAATTTCATGTGACGAGACCAAGCTTTTGGCTCCAGGGCGACAGCTGAATGAAGCCAGGCTGCTCTGCTTTTGTAGTTTGGTGAGGATTTTGTTTTTATAGCATTAACCAAATACTGGAGGGTGCTGGATCTGAGAGCAAAATGTAAAAGCTTAACAATCAAAGTTGGGTGGCCTTTTTTTTCAAGCTAAAAAATATTTGAAATGAACCTAATGGTTTTTTTTTTTTGAAATTATAAGTCAAATGAATAAGAATAGCAGACCTAACTTACAAACATTATTGCAAAAACTAAGGTTTTTTTTTCATTTTATAAACTTACTCCCAACCTGTATGCCTTTTAAAGATATTCTTATGACAAAGTATGCTGTGAAACTCAAGCTGATTAAAGTTCAGGCACTAGGAAGAATTTGGAACGAAGAGGGATATCAAACATCTCCATCTCTAGCTGCATACAGGCCCAGTGGTGAGCCTTCCCATGGTCCTAGAGGTTAGACAGTGTCTGGGGCAGAAAGGAGAGGGAAGGGGCATGGTAAGAGCGGGGTAGGAGACAGCAGCAGCTGCCTCCAGTTTCCTCAGCATGATAAAGTCAAAAGAACACAAATCCATGAAGAGAATTACAAGCTGAAATATTTCCACATCGTTCAGAAATTAACCCCAAAGTCTGATCTTTTCTTACAAGAGCCATCTGAGAGCTCATCATACCAAGAAAAACATTTAACTTCCTATTAGCTTAACCAATAACAATAGTTATTTCTATTAAAGCAAGAGTAGCTACTGTGTTGGTATTAAAATAATAGCTATTCCTAAGATTAAATAATCTTTTCTAGCTCTTGTATCTAACCTTTGAGTTTACCTTTAGAAATAGAGCTGCTGCTGGTTACTAGCTTCAGCTGCTGGGAGCCTGCTACCGAGTCTAATCTCCGGACCTGTTCAAATCTGTCCTCCCTAATAGCCTCTGCTCTCCTGGCTTAGACTTCCGATCATTCCCACGTGATCTCATTGTCAAGCAGCCATATCAGGCCCCCTTTCAGAGTATCTTTCATTGAATGAATTAGTAAAGTACACAGAGACAAAAAAAAATATTATTTTAGAACTGTTCTCATGACAAGAACCCGCAAGGAAAAGGCTTAAGCCAATCTGCAGCAGCTAGAATTCAGCGACTTCAGTCCATAGGTCCCCAGTTGACAGTCAGCCACAGCCTGCCAGCAGAGGAAGAAGAGAATAAAATGGGAACACCAGTAGCCAACGCTGTAGCAGGACAAACCCTAGAGGTTTTGAGTGGCAGGTATAGAGGTGACCAAGTGTGGCCTTCACAGTAGAACCGCGACCATGGAAGTCGTAAAGTCTGTCTTCAACGGCTGTTGATGACAGTTTTCACATTTATTTGTATAAAGACTAAAGGTAAGAACTGGAGAAGATGGCTGCTAAGGGGGGGGTAAAAGCAGTGAATTCTCTACCACGTTTGTCACCTGTCTCTTTGCCCTGCTCACCTTTCTCCTTTCCTACACCTGGCCTCCTCCTTGCTGTCTGGCTAAACTTGGACATTGCCCTGACCTAGCTTCTATGCACTCGCTTGCTCAGACCCCTTTCCTCATTGCCTTGACATTTTAATGATGTCTTTATATGGTTTTCGCTGTTACAACGTGTAGTATGCAAGAGCTGGGAATTCTGCTCCTCAGCGAGACATCTGTGGCCAGCCTCCTGTGAGGGATAGATGGCCCACGCTTCTTGCTGCTTCTTTGGCTCTCTTCATTCCTGCTCGTCTTTGGTCTTGTTTTGATATGGCGCTGGGAGAGAGCGTCTTTCTCACTTTGGAATCCCCGCCGGTTTTTTAGTGATCATGGTCTATCTACAGCTCCCGTGTGTATTGGTAGAACATATAAATCTCACTCTAACGATTCCATTGCTCTGCATTGCCACTAACTGGGCTCATTTTCTCTAGACAGCCTTTAATGGACTCCTGTGTAGGTGTCAAAATGTCTAATTTTTTTTTTTTTTAAAGCTTGGCATACGACACAGATAGGCAACACAGGAACAATTTGCTGAAACATGAAAACGTGTGTAAAGAAGGAACTCAAAGCACGTTTTACCCACCTACCCCCAACTCCCTAACTTTTACAAATCAAGGCACATATTGCCAAAGCACTCACTACAGCCAGTAACCCTAACTCTAACTTTTAAAATAGAATCCAATTCCCTGTCCAGTTATGCCAAGGCCCTATTTTCCCGTGAGTCTTTAGTTTTATTGTCTCAACAGAGTCAATCCCCCTTGGGAGGACTTCCTTAATGACATACCTGACACACTGCATTGTTTTGAGCAGTGCATGGGGACTGTGCAACATGTTGTCAGGTACAGTTAAGGCAGTTATGGGTTAATAATTTTCAAGAATTTTGGTGTAAACCTGGATTATTTTCCTATTTAGATTTTCATGCCTTCAGGATTGCAAAAAAGAAAAATCCTTTTTGCATGAGCTTCTATCCTAGTATCCCAGGAGGGAATATAAAGGGCCCCTTTTTTTTTTCTTTCTTTTCTTTTCTTTTTTTTTCTTTTTCTTTTTCTTTTTTTTTTTTTGGCAAAAGTTACCATTTTTGATTCTAAGTCTTTGAAGAACCTGTTGAGCATCAAGTACCACCCTGACCTTGTTCATAGGAGATGGTGGGGTGCTACAGAACTATTTTCTTAAAGAAACTGCACAGTCTACTGTTCACTGGCATTCTGAGGGATACAGTAAACTGAATGTGGAGGGTGTCCCCATATAAAGTTTACAGTAATTCGAACCTCCACCTTCAAGGGCAATGTGAGTTTTTGCACTTCGAAGGGACTTCTGGGTCATCTGATTGATATCAACTCTATCAAAATTAGCAGAGATCAAAGCACTGACTGTCTCCTCGGTCCTGATGTTCATTAAAAGCTTCCTTTGACTTCCTGGTGGTGCCAATGGCTTAGATTCTGTAACTCGGTCCCTTTAATTAACCTGAGTATTGAAACCATGCTTTGCTAGGAAGATATAATTTCTGTCTTTACCAAAATGATGAAAAGAAAGTGATTAATAACTGAGACTTTAAAAAAAAACCCTTTCCCCAGGTTTAACTCCTTTCAAAGAATCTTAATTCCATGTATGAATCAGAAGAAATCTCAATGGACACATTAAAAAAAAAAGGATTTGGAACATGATAAAATTAAATTGCAATTTTATTTATCCTATTAAAATTTTCTTTCTACCATCAGTTAAAAACCTCAAATCCTCAAATTGTTCAAATTGTTCACATGCCACAAAAGAAGCTTAATAGTTTGATAAAAACATAGTATATAAAAATCTCTTTTAGTTTTTAAAAGCCCCCTGCTTTGAATTAAGTTTGTCTTATTAAACCAAAATTATTTTAGTTTCCATTCAGAGAAAATACATGTACACTTTTCATCGACATTTAACAATTTAAATCAAAACCGGCTCCTTCCTTTATTTCTCAGGACAGCCCCTGCCCCATGCTCCTGGGTTTCCCAGCCTCCTCGTAAGCTGTAAGCTTAGTCTGCTACCCTGCCCATTGCTTCTTCGTAAGCTAAACTCTCCTCTTTCAAAAGACCTTGTTCTGTTCATCTGGCACACAGGATACAGATGAAATATCTAAATTCACAATTACATATTCCTACCAAAGAGCAAGAACTAAGCCATCTTTAATGCATTTGGGCTTTGTATAATCATTCAACACATTCTTGTTTTACTTAAAAAATTATAATCTCATAACATATATGCTTTACCATACAATACAAACAATGTATAACTTTTCTTCATATTTCACCAAGTTTTCTGTCCAAACTTCTTTCTAGCTATTTAAATATATTTAAACTAATGGTTTTCTGTAATTTGTCTTTTTTTCCCTCCTTTGGAAACATACCGGGCCATTGTCAGCTTTTAAAAAGAAGCAATTTCCTGACTTTTGAGATTGAGTAGGTCAAGGAAAAATTACTACTGTTGAAAACCCATAATTAAATAGAAATGCAGCTGCTCTTGTGGGAAACCAAATTAAGTTTATTCTATTAATACTTGATTCTGAAATGCAGTTCTAATTTTTAGCGAGGGTCTCAGCCAGAGCCTGCTTCCTTCCTTCTCTTCCCTGACCACAGGCATAAACATAGCACATAGCAGAAGAGCGGCTTGGCTTTCCAGGGTACCACTGATCTCTTCCTTTCTCACCTCAAAATACCATTCTCTGAAGTAATTTTTGAACATGAAAATTGCCTATTTACCTCTATTTGTAATGTATATTTTAAGAAAATATATGTTCTCCTTCAACATTAAAACTACTTCTCCAAAAAAAACACATTTTAAGCACAAATCTTCAGGATAATTTTTTTAAAGGGAAGACATTTGGGGACAAAAATCTAAACCTTTGGATCAATTTTTATTCTCCTTGATTTTTCCAAATGTGATAATCGATTTATTTCATTAAACAAAATTCACAGAAAGGTGCTTACAAAGAATACAATATTGAATTTATGAGATTCCCAGATCCACTTTCTGACTGTGGCTTTCATCATGAAATTAGGTTTCATTTAAAGAGTTAAAATGTTTTGTATAAACACAAGCCTAGTAAACAAACACAACCATTTAGAACAATTTTAAAAGTCACAATATTTGTCACTGCTTAATTTGAGTGGAGAAGCACCCTTTCACCTCTCCCCCGAAAACTCTCGACTGAAATCTGAATAACATTTACATAAAATTAGGTCCAATGTGAAAGCCTTATTAATGTAAATGTATAAATACCATAAAGTTATCTATGTATTTAAACTGTACTCATCCCCACGTCAAAGCCAAAGCTGAGCATCTGGGTATCAGACAGTTGTAAACATTTGCTACATCTTTAAGGAGAGTACATGATTTTTCAAGATGTTTTAATAAGGCACACAACAATTTGGGAGGAAAGATAGTAAGTCAACAGCAAATATATTAAAAAGCTTACATTTTGAAACATTTACTTTTAGGCAAAAAAAAAAAAAAGGATCAAAACTTCTGATAAAGAATGACTTGGCTCTGCTTTGGCTTTGTTTAGAATTCTTTTAAACACATCTTTATCCAACGTGCTGGCTTCTTCATGATTACAACCTGTTTTAGTCTCAGGCTACAGTCATGGGGCTAGGAAACAGACATTTACAATAAACGTGCATTCCAGCAGCTACAGGGAGAAATGCCTAGGAAGGGACACAGCACACAGCTTAAGCAGGGCAAACACCCAGGGCTTGAGTGAATGAACTCAGCCCTCTCTAAGTCTCCAGTTCTCTCCTGTCGCCCAAGTGACGGGGTTCATTCTATGCATTTCCCAATGGGCTAAGGTCCTTGGAATTATATTTTCTAGATGCTTCTAGTCCACAAGGAAGAAAATCTCATTCTAGGAGTTGTTATTTGTAAAAAAAAAATGCCGAAGCCAAGAGAAGCAAAAAGCGAGTATCGCCATCGCCAGTGCCTTCCTGGGTTCTGCTCCAGAGTGACTGCAGCTGGGGCATTCACAGTTCCCATGGAGGTATTAGGGACACGACACAGCTGAGGACCACAGCTAAGGGTGGGATGGTGCATAGGGGTAGGATGATGCAGGCTTTACCTAGTGCACAAGCAATATTACATTTCTGATAGCATGGTTGCGAAACCAGTGTTCCCCCAGCACCCCCCTCTCTCTCTCTACACACACACACACACACACACACACACACACACACACACTCATTTTCAGCCCCTCCCCCCCAAACAACTGTGCTGGATGACACTTTTTGTGTTTCTTATCAGAGCCCCCATGGTGTTGCAGCCATCACAGTGCGTGTGGCTCTGTGGCAGAAGAGGTGAAGAGGCACAGTCAAGTTCAGCTCCATTTTTTTTTAGGACTTCTTTTAGTGGAGATTTTTGCTTTGTTTGGTTTTGTCTTGTCTTTTCGTACATCTAGTTAAAGCCCAGCAGTGCGAGCTACCTTTGTGTCTACTGCACACATCCAGAAGGCTGCTTCTATTTAGAATATAGAAATAATCTGAGGAACAGAAGAGGGATCAAACACATCTTAAACATGTAGAGTTCCATGCCATTCTTTTCTCATAGCTACTCTTACCTGACTTTCAAACCAACAATCCTAAATGTCAAGTTCAATTCCCATTCATGCTGATTACTTACTGTGTATATATATATATATATATATATATATATATATATATATATATATGGGCTTTTTCCAAGTTTTTTTCCAAGTTCAAAGTTAAAATTAAGTGAAGCACATTTGATCTTACAATATCTGGCATAGGAACACAATGTTTAAAAATCCTCTTTTTTTATCAATCTACTATTATTTTCAAGTGTCACATATGCACTATTACCTGATTTTTGCCGATAGTCACTGCAGTCTGTATGACAAGGTCTTGTGAGTATACAGTGTTGAGAAATAGGCATATTAACCAGGGGACAAATCCAGGCTCTGAAATACTAAACCTTCTCTCCAAGAAGCTCGAAAAGTGAGACTAAAAGTCTTTCTGCTGTAAATTCATCAGTGAGCAGTCGTTGGATGGGAGCCTCCTTTGAAATTTTCCTGATTCATAAATAATATAGTAGATTATAAAGAGGACATTTTGTGGGCAGCAGTGGGCAGCAGTCTCGCAATGCAGCTGTTGTTAGAGAACCCAGGACAGCCGAATCAGGATCTGCAGTGTTGAGATGGAAAAGATGCATAGGAAAACACTGCTGAAATAATTATTAACCCACAGTACCAAGGCTTTCCTTGTGGGAAGCCTGAGCTGTGTGTGGCTGCGATGAAAGGGGCCTGCCTGTGTCACGAAATCCAGGAAGCTTACCTGGACTTGTTCTGAAAAATACCAAATGCAATGTTTGATAATTTTGTTCAAAGGCTTGAAAAGATATATCCATATTCTTTAATTACTAGGTAATTTTTAAAAATTGTTTTCAAATATGTTGTTTGTGAATTTTTAAAAAGAATATATCTTTAGAATTATGCCGAATGGGGAATTGGCCTTAATACAGTATTCAATATGAAGCTAAATGAACCAAAACCATGATATCTTTTATGCTCCTATTTTTTTCTGACCCTGACCTCACCCCTATTTTCTCCTGACACCCAGAACATGCACATAGCTAAAAGAAAAGAAAGGGTTCGTGTCACATTTTTCTCCATTATTTCTCTTTTAGGTCCAGAAATTATTCTTCAGATCTCACTTGCTTGGTTTAATGTGTCTAAGCTGGAAAGAACGAATTGAGAAATGTGTTTCTATGCAGGAATCTCAACAGGGAATCGTGGTTTGTTTCAGAGTCACTCCAAATGAGATAAAAAAAAAAAAAATCCAGCTTTCCATCTCAAGCTCGACAATGATAAATAGATCCTACCACAGCTGGGGAGCATGGTGGGCTCTCAGCAGAGAGGAGATCTTTAACCTCCTCAGATAAGAGCGGCACAATTATATCTATAGATTTCCAACAATACAAACTTAGAAATGTCATGCAATTAGTCTGCCATTTGCCCCCATCAGCTGGAAACATATTTTGCCAATGTGAGGAAAGAAATGAACTAAAATCTCGCAAATGCTGGTATCATGCAGCAAGTAAACTGCGCAGCCTCTAGGTAAAGAGCAGGTGGACCGAGCAACGCACCTGCCCTGTGGCACCTTCCAGGAGTTCCAAACTGGTTCCAAACTGGTTTGGAATATTTTGTTGTCGTTTATAGGACACACTTAACACAAAAATCTACACATACCCGTCCTTTAAGTGCATTCTGTTGAACTGAGCCATACAGACATGGCTAGAAACACAAGCCTTTAGCCCATTCCCCAGCAAACGTTGACTAGGGTGCCATCTTCTGGCACTGTGAATTCAACAGTTGCTGTCTTCCACCCGAAACTGCAGAATGTTCCTGATTTGGAGAACGAATCAGCTCCAGCCAGGTTTTCAAACAGGTAAAGTATTTATTTGTAAGTCCGATCGATGCCTTTTTTACTGACAGCTCAAATCTGGGGTTTCTGTCCCCTACGAATATTCACCTGCGTAAGTGGAAAGCTCCTTGTTCTATCTTGGGGTTTCTCTTTCCCGCAGTTGCATTCTTATCTTTTTGGAGTGTTTCCCCTCCCCAAAGAACCATTTCCCTCCATACACACGTCTCGGTGTAGGTCTCTGCTTTGTGTGGGTTTGGCCTCATCACGTATACTGGTAACACCTGAATGTGTTTCATACTCTGGCCCTGCAACTCATTCCTATCCTCGGGTTCCTTTCTCTTACCTCTTGATGCCTCGTCACTGAAACCACTGTTAGTTACCGTTTTGTTTTGTTTCCTTTTGTTTTTTAACATTGTGCAAACAAGTAAAAGGTAACGAAATGGGAGGTAACCGATCCTGTAATTGCTCTGAACAGTCTCTGCAGCCAGCCGGGAAGCCCTAGCTGCTGTTGCCGAGCCATGGAAGGCAGGCTCCATCTTTTCCTGTGCATTCGGCAACAGATAAATAACCAAAATAGTACTGTCTCTTTCAACCTTTCAATATGTTCAGTACAGTTAAACACCAAATGGAGTAATGGAAACACACAGGGGAGTTGTGGATCTTTGCAGTGTTTTACGATCCACCAGAGAGGGAAGACTGACTGGCAGTGCTATGCCCAGGGTGGGGGATCAGGATAGAAAGGAGAAGTAATTAGGTGAGCTAGTCCTAACAAAGGCACACGGGACTAGTGTAGTGGAAGGAATGGGATTCCATAAAGGAAGAACTTATAAGTTCCCGATTAAAAGAATACACAAAAGACATTCCGGCATTCAGTTTTCTTAAAAAAAAAAAAGGTGTGTGTGAGTGTGTGTGTGTGTGTGTGTGTGTGTGTGTGTGTGTTTAAATTGAGCTTGTCAAATTTTAATCAGGGAGACAGATGAGTGGCAAATGAGGAGTGGGAAATGAGAAAACTGACTAGAGAAAACAGGGTGGACAGATGCTGAACCCCAAGGAAGAAGCCTCAGCAAGGGGACAGGGAGCGGGGCCCAAGTGAGGCTGGGAAGCCTGGGTCCAGAACTTCAATATTTTTTTTAACCTCACCCTAGGAAGGAAGGAATCAAAACAGCAATTGTTTCCTGAGGCAGTGAATGGGAGCCATGTGCCTGCCAGGTCAACGCAGAAAGCAGAGCGGGGCTCAATCAACCTGGCTGCACCAGCAACCGAGCCAGGACCATTTGTAGCTCTGTTATGGAAGAGCCCATGCGTCTTTGCGTCTCTGTCCCCTGTTTCACCACATAGTGTCTTAACCCCACTCCACATCTCAGACAGGGCTTCCCAAGCTTGGCCCCCTGGGGGAACTTTTTTAAGTCCTTATGCCAGGGAGTGGAAAGATGCCCCAGCTTAAGAGCTTGTACTGCTCTTGCAGACGACCTAAGTTCATTTCTCAGCAACCCTGCCAGACAGCTTAAAGCCGAATGTACCTACAGTTTCAGGGACATCTAGAGCCTCTGGCCTCCACTGGCACCTGCACTAACATGTATACACACACACACACACACACACACACACACACACGTTTAAAAAATAAATAGTTGGAAAAAAACCACTCATGTCTAAGTCACACCCTCATAGAAACTACTTAGTAAGTAAGCTACCTATATTAAATATGGGTCTCTGGGAGTCCATCAAACTCTGCACTAACATGTGCACACACACACACACACACACACACACACACACAGGGTCAGGGACCAGCCCAGTGTACAACAGGCTGTAATCCAGTGCAGCAGACTAAAAATTGTCCCCAGGGGCTGAATGGGCAGCTTGAGCCCATTGGTTGCCCAGGAGAAATTAGTCCTGCAATAGCCACTTGACATTCCTTTAAGTGAAAGCAAGCAACATTAACTTTTTGACCTGCTACCAATTCTGTGTGTCTCAGGGTCCTGCAATTTCCACTCCAAGGACATCTCCCTTCCCCTGTACTTGGGGGTGGGGGCACGTCTGTTTCCGAATTCTGTGGCCGAGGACAAGCTACTTCGCTCTCCCAGCGTTAGCTCTTCCTTTGTGAAGTGGGCTGTATCACAAAGCTGTTGAGAGGATCAAGCTAGATAATGCGAGCAAATCCCCCGGCTTAGTGCCTGCCAAATAGTCAGCGCTCCAAAAATGTCAGCCGTTATTATTATCCATTTATTCATGAGTCAATTCCCTGCCAACAGAAGGGATTAGGAAAAAAAAGTCTTGTGAGAAAAGTATGAAGAACTTTATCACAGTAGCCTGGGAAGGGGACATCCAAAGGACAGAGAGACGAAAGGTTCGGAAGGTGAGGAGAAAGCAGAGTTGAAGCAAGAGGGTGGGGTGCTTCTTTGACACCCAAAGGCAACTCAGTGCCTTAAGGGTTTTCTGATTTTTGGTTTTTGTTGTTGTTTCCCACCCCCCCCCCATGTCTCTGATTAAAGAACTAGAGATTTCAAAGTCAACCAGCAACCCAATAACTGGGGAAACAGAAACGTGTATCAAGGGAGGAAAGCGTTTTAGAGTAGACAGTAAGCTGAGCATCCTTTTCTCCCTCCTGTGCCTGCAGACCTGGCCCTTTAAGTCTAGACAAGCCAGCCCAGCAAGGCTTTCTAACACTCCAGCAAGGCAGTGGGGTCAGGCGCTACCTCTGATCAGGCAAGGCTTCTCATGCACTTGTCTCAATGCTGCCAGAAATTCTGCCTGACATAGTGAAATCACTCCTGAAGACTCGATTTGTAACTGCCCTGTTCTCTGTGCCAATATGAAGATCCTGTGCAAGTGATCTAGTTAAAGAAACTCAGCTAGTGCCCCTCAAAGGAGGGCTGAGCAAAGAAGGAGAAGTATGGAGGCAGAACTGCCAGGCCAGAAGAAACTACACGGTGAATAAGAAGAATACTTATAATTGAGTTAAATGTATTATCTTTAAGCGGTTTGAAGTCTGAAAGGCAAATTAACCTAAGAAGCCCTTGATAGCCATCATGGTGGGGTAAAACAGCAGATCACACTGGGTAGGCAGGGCATGATCAAAGGCCAGGAAAGCTAGATGATTGGCCATTATGTGTAAATTGGAATCTGTTTTCACAATAATCAACTTGTTAATTTTCAATGAAATTATTTCAAAGAAATTTCTCATTTCCTGAACTCTCTGTACTTGCCTCTGTCCACGCCTTTCACTAGATGGATGTCATGTCAATGTTTAAAAGGAAGTATTTATGCCTTTCTTTCAGTACTTAATTACTGCCTGTCACGCAGTGGAAGATTTCAGGCCAGCCAAGCAGAATGAAATGTGGAGCCTTTCAAAGCAGAAATGCACTCCGTCAACAAGTGCAAAGCTCAACACCTGATATGAGCCGACTTGGTGCTTGCTGCAGTGGGGACTGGTTAATGCACACATTCACTCAAACTGGGCAGCCCCATCCCCACAAGGAACTCAGGCCCACAAGGAGCCAAGGTGTTAGGGGTGGAACTGCATCTCCCTAAAATTTACATTCTGGTAGTCTAAACCTCACTATCTCAAAAGCTCCATTAAAGAGAGAGTCAGTGATGGGGTGATTGAATCAAAATGAGCCATTTTGTATAGACTCTAAGACAATCTGCCTGTGTTCTCACAAGAGAACAAAGTTTAGACAATGAAATACCAAGAGCGCATGCTCCCAGAGGACAGGCCGGTGAAGACACAGGAAGAAGGTGAACATCTACAAATTAATGAGAGGCCTGGGAAGATCCCATCCAGCTGACACTTCGTCTTGGACTTGCAATCTGTGGAACTTCAAGAAAATAAATTCTGTCGTTTAGGCCACCTGGTCTGTGACAGCCCTAAAAAAAAACTAGTATACCAGCTGAATATTTACAGGCCTGTGGTTCTTCCTCATCCACAGGGTGACTACAACTTTCTTCAGTTACATCTTTGTGCCCTCTTTTATCCAGAGGTCTCAGCCCTAATTAACCCCTGAGTCCTTCAGACAAAGATCCACTACTCCATCTATACAAAGGGATTTGTAGGGCTCTGCATGTTAAACAGCCCATGCCCCCGAGCTACTTCCTAAGGAGCCACAAAGGCGAAATGCACAAAAAGCATGCACCAACTTGTTACGTGAGCCAGACTAAAGCCTAATTCCCTTTCAAGTACACTAAGAAGGACTTCATTATATCAGAGTTTGTACAAAATAGTACAACTTCCATGTTGAAAGATTAGTTCTGCCTGGATCCAACACACATGTCATATTTCTGGAGAGCCATTTGACACAAATCAGTCTAAAAAATAAAACAAGCAGGTGCATAATATATTACTAAGAATAAAATAAACGTGGCTTCATCTTCAAGTGCCAGAGTTTATGCAGACCATTAAATCTCTACCACTACTGCGTGCTTGGCGCCCTCTTGTGTCCACTTAGGGAATAGTTTGTCCATAAAGTTAGGGAACCATTCACCCCGTGGTGTCTCTCTTGCTCCAACCTTGAAAATGACAAGACCATACACAGTATGGTCTTACATACACACTCATCTTCTATACTGGGATTATATCTGTGTGAAGTGATTATTTATTTAACACATAAACTAGGCTTCTAAATTTCAAATAAACACTTCCATACCTTTTAACTATCTGAGTACTTATATCTCTGTAGATTTTTACAGAAAACAGCTTTTACTTTTACTCTAAAAATTAATAGGCACTCATATTTTGGCCTGCAAAATTTTAACTGTAAAATTATCCTCCAAGTATTCTTTTAAACATTGTTAATTTTATCCACTTTTTATAGAAATTTGTATAGGAAATTTTGCAAGCAAACATCAACTGTTTAATGCCCTGACATTATACATTTAGTTTTGCTTGAAATGCTAATTACTAATGCCACCATTGATATTTCCATCAAAACCTGAATGTAAACAAATTGGCAACACATGACCTCATGCAGATTCATAATTACAGTACAAAAGGTCAGAGAACACATTAAAGTTGATTTCCCCAATTCAGGTCTAATAAGGCCATCACTTGGTTATTTCCTTGTTTGTGTAGATATCATAAAATATGAACTGGCACCTATATCACAAACCGTCTGAGCCTATCCCTATTTCTCATTACTAAAATCTAGTTTGAATAGCATACATCAAAATCTAACCACCCAATTTATATTTACACTGTACTCAGATATATGGCCATGTTCATGTGGGACATAGGTCTTACTTCTCCTAAAGGAGTCATTGGATTCTTCTGTGAGAACTCACTAAACTGAACTCTAAAGGCAAGAAGACAGACAAACAGACAAATAGAGGCTATTACAGAAGTTCCCAGAAAAATCAAAGGTTGAATAAATACCATGCAATTCCTAAGAGACTGACAGAAGCTAGGACAAAGAAAATCAAATGGAATCTAGACTCGCAACTCTGAGACAGGGGAGAGTTCAGATGTCAAACAGAGATACATAGTTTCTCTAACACTGCCGGGTGTCACACATGGAGCAATTTTCACTGCTAATACTGCAGGACAATGAGTAAATAATGTAGCTGGTTAATCAAGGTATTCAAGTATTTAATAAGGGGTTAGGAGTAAATTTAAGAGTAATTCATGCTTCCTGGGAAAATCCTTTATTTTAAATATGGGAAGTTAGTTTGACATTGAAAATAAGTGTGACACAACCAGGATAGATCCATATATCTGAATATTAGTGCAATCACCAAGACAAACAACCCAAGGTTTTGTTGTTGTTCTTGTTGTTCTTGTTGTACTCACTATAATGTAAACACATGAGCATGTTTGAAAACACAAGACTTTGTATTGTTTTACAAATTCTATAATATCACAACCAAGAGATATAACCCATATCACACTTTAAACATTGTCCTCAGGCAATTTAAGCAAGAAAGAACACACACACACACACACACACACACACACACACACACACACACACATATATATATATATATATATATATATATTTCTATTCATGTTTCCAGTTAGTTAGAGGCACAGCCACACTATAGACAGTAATTTATTCTAACTCTACTTGTTTTAATGTAAGTCAGATCTGAAATGTCTTTGCATCTGTATTTGCTTTTGTGTTTGACCAAACAGCAGCATCCTTGCTTAACAATTTACATACAAGGCCAAGGCCACTGTGAACTAGGAAGCAAGGCCTTGGTACATGCAACAGTCAAAGCACTTGCCTGACAAATGCTTTGGTCTGCAGTATCTTAGAAACAAGACCTTTCTAAGTGTGCGTGCCTGAATGCATGCATGCATGTAAATTAAATCTCTATACACAACAGTCCTGCTTTCATTTCTGTCCAGTGATGAGATTTCCTAACAAAAAGCAACTTTGGGAAGAAAGGACTTATTTTGTCTCACATTCCAGGTTACAACCCATCACACAGGAATTTAAAACTGTAGGTCATCTCACATCTCCAGTGACAAGCAAAGAGAAATGACTTCATTAGTTGCTGCTCAGGTCACATCATGCATACTACCCAGACTCAGGGATTGGTACCTCTCACAGCGGGCTGACTCAACCCACTTAAACAAGACAATACCTTCACAGACATGTCCACACGCCAGCGCTATCTACACAATCCCTCAGGACTGTCTTCCCAGGTGATTGGGTAAAGTTGATAATTAAAAGGAACCATGGAAACAACTTTAGCCTTTACTTTCCTCCTCTCTGTGATCAAACTGCCAAAAGCAACTTAAGAGAGGAAGGGTTTAATTTGACTCTATAGTTAGTAAAAACAATTCAAAGAATGAGTCCATCATAGGAGAAGCCATGGCAGCAGAGGAGGGGGCACCTGTCCACACTATCTATAGGCATGAAGTAGAGAGTGGTGAATTTAGTACAGACTCAGTGAGTGGCTTCATACTTTTTATTAGGTCCAGTACCTCAGCCTATGAACGTACCAACCACGCATGTTCTGTTAACTTAACCTAGAAACTACCCCCAAAAAATGTCCAGAGATTTGTCTCCTAGGTGAGTCTACAGTTGACAGTATTAACTATCATAGCAACACACATGTGTGCATACACACACACACACACACAGACACACACACACACCTATTCTGTGTATCTGCATGTATTTCTCACAGAATCAGGTAGAAGGTACCTTTGCAAAGACTCAAAGTGGAATGTTCTCGGGAGTAGACAGCTAGATAGATGTCTTACCATCGAACACCATAGACCTCAGGGTTCACCTCCCCTCACTGCAGGGCACAGAGGTAGTGTCATCTTCTCCTCCTCCAAACCCCGCAAACCCATCCATAGTACATCCTTTATCTCCGGCTTCCCAAGAGAATCTCCTCCTGGGTCAGCCTGATTCTAGGCCGTTTACCTGCAATCCTTCTCACAAGTCCAAACACCAATCCCTCACCAAAGGAAGCGATCACATTCTGCATCCCTCCTTTAGATTGTTCTTATTCCTGGCTTCCTTGAGACATTGGTTTCAGAATCTCTTTGGATGCCAAAATCACAAGGTGCCAAATCTCTTTTAGGAAATAACATGGCACTGCACAAGACCTATGCAGCTCTCCCCCACAGACTTGAGGTCACATGACCTATGCAGCTCCTCCTACAGACTTGAGGTCACATGACTTATGCAGCTCCTCCCACATTTGGGTTGTGCATAAATAACTGATAGACTGCAACCACCATATATTACATTTTTGCCCTATCTTGTTGTCATAAAATCATTTGTCACAGTGTTCATATATTTTAAATTTTTTTAGAATGAAATATTTGTCCATCCATGGATTCAAGACAGTGTGATACTTTTAGCATGTGTATGTGCAGATTACAGCAGGGTAATCAGAATTTCGATTCCTTTATGCATTAAACGTTCATTCTTCTAGTACCTCATAAAATGCATAGTATAAACTGTTCTTGCTCACTGTGCAGTAGAACATGACCCGTAACCTCTTACTCTTTGTGGATGCCTATTATCAGACCTCCCTTGGTCCCACCTCCCTACAAGTCTGCTCAGTTTCTACTTGTCACAATTCTATAATCAGAGAGGCTATTTTTTACTTCCACATGTAAAAGGGGATATGTGTCATTTGCTTTCTGTGTCTGGCTTGTCCCACTTAACATAATGTTTTCTAGTTCCATCCTTTTGTCTACAGTTGAAAGGAGCTTATGCTTTTTCATGATTAAGTAATATATTGCTATTATTATATGCTAGGTTTTCTTTATCCATTCGTCCATTCATGGGCACCTAGGCTGGCGTGTCTTGGAAATTATGGATATAGTACTATAAATATTAGGACACAATTAACACTTCAGCATGCCAATTTCAATACTTTTGAATAGATACCTAGACCTGGGAGCATATCTAAGATTCAGTTTTTTCTTTGTTTGCTTGTTTTGTTTTGTTTTTTGAGGAGTTGCCATACTGATTTCCACAGCAAGCACTTGTACAACATTGCATTCTCATCAACAGTGTGTGAGCTCTCTTTAACACATCCTCATCAACATTTATTTTTTTCCTTTGACAGTAGCTAAGCTAACCACTGAGAGGTGTGCTCTCACTATGATTCCTATTTGGGTTTCCTTCCTGGCTTGCTATATGAGTAGTCACATGCCTGTTAAATATTTGTATTTCTTCCTTTGGTAAATGCCTATTCAGATCATCTCCCTTTTTAACTCAATTACCGGTATCTTGGAAGTTGTTTCTTTACCTGTTGAGTGTTCTGAATCCCTTTCATATTCTGAATGTTCGCCTTTCATCAGATAAAGGATAGGAAAACACTTTCTCCACATTTTGAATTTTTCTTTGTTTCCTTCACTCTCTTGAAACTCTTTTGTTTAATAACATTGATCTCTGTTGTTTTGTTTTGTTTTGTTTTGTTAGTCTTTGTTGGGGTCTTAGAGAAAAGCTTCCTTTAGAACTTTCATAATTTAAGGTCTTTAAATTTAGGTGTTTAAACCATTTTTAGTATCTTTCTCAGTGCGGTTACAGACGTGTGGTTCTCTGCAGGGTCTCTCCTCGGTTCCATCAGTCTGCACTTGTGCCATGGTTCCAGTGCCACACTGTTTTAGTTACTAGAGCACTGCAGTGTACTTTCTGGTGTTAGGTACTGTGCTACATCCAGCTTTGTACTTTTCCCTCAAGACTGCTTTGGCTGTGCTGGGTCTTCTGGGGGCATCCATGTGGATGTTAGGTATAATTATCTGTTTCATGATGAATAGAATTGGTATTTTTCTTGCTTTGAACCTGTGAATCTGAACTTCTTCCATCTTAGTTGCTTGAATCCAGGGAGTCAGAACTTGCCAACACAAAGGACCAGCCATGTTGTCTTTTTACTCAACACCTTAGCCCAGTGTCTGTATTTTTTAATGGTTTCCTCTGATTCTTCTCATGCAAATCCAGTGTAGGCATCCATTCCTCCAGGATGCCTGTTCTGCCCACTCCTTGGTTATCATTCGTTATCATTTCCTCAGTGAAGTTTCTCTACATTGCACCGTTATGGACACCAGACTCTACTCATCTTTGTCTTAAGCTCCTGGCTCCATGTGGCTCTTTCCAATAAGACCACCTGATAGAATTGGAATTGATATATCAGATGTCCAAGAGAAAGCCACCATTCTGACTAGTTTCTAGAGGCAACTACTGTGGTGGCAAAGTGTCTCTGCATACCCTAGCTAGAGCCAAAGAGAAGACATGTCTCTCTTTTATTGGAGGTTGGTCAAGAAGCCTGGAGTTAGTGACTTGATGACTGTCTGGTTGAGACAAAAGCATTATGAAGGCAAGGCTTGAGAAAGGAATATGGCTGAAAAGATATGAGTACACAGGGAAATAAATTAACATGAACCCAGAAAGAGGTCTTCAAACCCAGAGTTAGTAGAAAGATATTGACTTAGGTAGAATTCTGGGAACTGTAAACAAAATGAAGAAGATGATGGTGATGATGGTGACAGTGGTGATGGTGGTGAAAGTGGTGATGGTGATGAAAGTGGTGGTGGTGGTGGTGATGGTGGTGATGATGGTGATGATGGTAACAGTGGTGATGGTGGTGGTAGTGATGAGAATGGTGATGGTGATGGTGGTAAAAACCATGTCTGGGAGAACAACAAGCAAGACTTAAAAGGAATGGAAGATAAAGGGTCAAAAGAACATGCAAATGAGCCTAGAAGGCCTCCCTCTGAAGAGCAGTGAGGTAAGAGCCACCGAGAACAGGCAGCAGGTGCAGCGTCTGTGCTTCCAAACCAGTAACTTGTCTTAAAATGGTAAAAGAATTTGCCATTCATTTTATTGAGAAAGCGTCTTTGGGATGAAAAGCCCTCATATGACATCCATGATGCTCGCTTTGAAGTCGCCATGAGTTTTTCATGGCTGCCAAAATTAATTATGTTGTTCACCACAATTCCTCTCTTAGGAAGGTCTCCTTGAAAATATTTCAGAATGTGGTTCATGAAGGCTTTCAAAAAAATGACATGATCTTAAATTAATATGAAAGAAGAAAGTAAGAACATTCAAGAAATGCCAGAGAGGAAATTTAATTCATTCTTCCAGGTAACTAACAAATCCTTATAAAGGAATGATTTGTAAAATCAATAGTTTCTCCCTTCCTTGACTGTAAAATCAAAGTAGTTCAAAAAATGATGCCAACATTTTTGCATTAAGAACAAATGGCATTCTAAAATAATTATTTATAAGTAATAACAGGTTAGACTGTAACGTTAGATAGCAGCCCAACTCCCAGGCCTGGGAAATGTGCTTGGCCTATAAAGAAGCCACTGAAACACTGTGGGTTTGGCATCTCCTTTTGCTATTTGAATTCATTTATTCTTGGCAAAACTCAACTTCCTGTTCCTAAGAAGAAAGGTTTTTAAAGTCTCATAAAACTGATTCCAAAGTTTACTTGGACTTCAAAAGGCTCTTAGGAAACAACATTTTTATTAGTTAAATGCACGGAATAGGGTGCATACGGATTACATTTTCTTATATCTCAAATAAGTAACAATTAGGGCAAAGCCAATGGGATGTGGAATTTGGAGATACTTGGCCAAAGGGAAACCCACTGGGAACCTCTTCATTTACCACGAGTTACAAGAAATGACCCTTTCTCCCAACAGGGGCTCTGTTCTGTCAGGGAACACCAGGCCTGGGGTACAAGAGCCCTGCTTCCCTGCAGATTAATCAAGCTCACAGCCCACTACCAAGGGTGGCATCCTCGCAGTGGGGTCCACCTCCACAGCTCTCAAAGGCAAAAGCAGAAATGCCTGTCCACTGGCCTTTTGTTAATGAATGCAGCCTGTTTCCATTACCTCATGCCATGAGAACCTCCTCCCAATTCCCGTTTGATGAGACAAATTAGATTCTATGCATTGTAACTATCACCAGGTTTCTTCCAATACCAAAGGGCAAAAAGAAACAGACGTTCCTATTACAATCACCTGGCTTGGTGGGTCATGACCTTCAAGAGGCGGAGAAACTGAGTTTCCTTCTTGAGTAAATTATAAGCATGGGGAGATGGCTCAGTCATAAAGACTTGATTTCAGATCTCCAGCACCTGCATAAAAGCTGGGCATTGTGGTACACTTCTGTAGCCTGAGCAAGGGAGACTGGGGCAGAGACACATTGATCCCTGGAGCTCAGTTCCCAAAAAATCAAACCAATGATTTTCAGGGTTTCAGATTTAGTGAGATCCCCTGTCTTCAAAAACAAAGGCAGAGAATGATGAAGGAAATGACATCCGAAATTGACTTCTAGTCAAGTCACGCCCAACACATGTACTTGTGTGTTCACAAACACATGGGCGCACACACTAACAGTAAGCATTCTCTCTCTCTGTCTCTCTCTGTCTCTCTCTCTGTCTCTGTGTGTGTGTGTGTGTGTGTGTATGTGTATGTGTGTGTATATGCATGTACACAAGTTCACATATACATGCATGTGCACTTGTGTGCATGCATATACACAAACATGCAAACATGTTTTTTTGGAAAATAAAGATGAGCATCAACAAAAAGAGCTGAGCAGGAGCCTGACAAGTTGTGAGCCTTCCCCAGTTCATGTGCATGGCAGTCTCATAGAGGAAAGAAAAGACAACTGACAGAAAGGAAACTGCCCGATCCTTCCTAAGAACCAATTAGATTATTTCTATATTTTGAGTACATATTAGGTTGAAAGCTTTCAAATTCCATCCCTCAGACTTATTTTGAATGTCTGTCCAGAATCAATTGTGTGATTGCCTGAGGACATCAGACTACTTAGAAAAGCAAAATATCATCCTGGCATTTAATGTCCAATAGAATCCTGGGATCTTATCAAAATTAGCCCTTTCTCCAGCCTGGGTTCATCTTGTCAGGACTTCCAAATATTCCTCTTGTGGATTGGAGATTGAAGGCGGCTTTAGAATCTGCAACTAACTACAACAAGAGCTCCGAGTCTTGTGAGTAAAGGGAACTTTCGGGAATGAGGACTGGCCAGTCTGGGGGCCTGCTGGAATTATAGGCAGAGTTCATGCTTGCCCTGGCATGTGGCTGGAGACAGCCCTCTGCCATGGTGTGGTTGGAGGTGGAGAGCTCAGGGTTGATGGGCCGAAGGAAGGATCCCAAGATACGTTCAAGATACCCTGTGGGTTCTAGAAAACTCAAATAATGTGGAGAATGATAGGAATGGTGTTAGGAGATCAGAGGGTCCCACTACAGAAGTTCTTGCCAAAAAGTTGTGATGGCTGAAAGCTAGAGAAACTTCCTACTCTTCCACAGAGTCCAAGACTGACTCTCAGCACCATCAGACTGCTCACAACTGCCTGAAACCAGCTCCTCCAGGGAACCTCACGCCATCTTCTGGCCTCTTCAGGCACCTAAACACACAGACATGTGGCATGTATGCATGCATGTGCGCACACACACACACATATACACACAGACATGTGGCATGTATGCATGCATGTGTGCACACACACACATATACACACAGACATGTGGTGTGTATGCGTGCATATATACACACACACACACATACATATATATACACACAGACATGTGGCATGTATGCATGCATGTGCGCACACACACACATATACACACAGACATGTGGCATGTATGCATGCATGTGTGCACACACGCACATATACACACAGACATGTGGTGGCGTGTATGCATGATGTGTGCACACACACAAACACACCCAGATAAATAAATAAATCTCTACAAAATAAGAGAAACCTTGTGATGATTCAAATTATAAATAATCTTTGTTGTAATTAAACAATAAAATCCCTAATAGTATTACAAGTAACTATAATGCTTTGATTCACAAAGACAATGAGTTCAAAGTCAGAATCAAAAGGAATAAAAGACAATAAAGCACAAAATGGAACTGGTAATATAAAACAGTAAGAATGAGGTGCATGTCCACAGCTGTTTTATTAAGCAAGAAATATGTCATATCAATGCATATAATTATGGTTAATTTTGCTACTATATTACTTTGTAAGTCTTCGTATCGTGTGTGTGTGTGTGTGTGTGTGTGTGTGTGTGTGTGTGTGTGGTTCTGGTTAAGTAAAAAAGAATATACAACAAAATTGGGAGTGAGCTCAGCTAATACAAACACAGAAGAACTCCATCTAGGACAGAAGATGGGCCAGGACCCTGGACTTGCGTCATCACCAAGGAAACCTGCCCTGAACTGCACTGAAAGTCACACAGAATAACCAACAAGAGGGAAGATTTGACACTGTGTTGCAAAGTGATGACATGGATAGATGTCCAAATGGTAGAGTTCACAAATCAGGCTGACCTCTTCATCACCTGGGATCTAATACACATGTATTCTGATAATACACATGTGCAATCATATGCCTACACACCACACACACACACACACTGGCTTCTAATGATGCTATCACCATGATTAATAAACTATAATGATAGACCAATGATTAGGTTCTCAGCTACAGGAAAGTGAAGAGAAATCTTATTTGTAGGTATGGTAGTAAATCTCAAACATTAATATATGGACCCAGGACCAAGGCTTGATTACAATAGACATCCAATCAATAGTCAGTGCTCATGTTTGAAGATCCTCACTAACCTAGTGAACGCCTTCCCATCCAAGCATGTTGGGTCTGTACAGCCTACTTTCTTCTACCTCCTGTTGATCTATAGCCACATCTCCTTTTATGTTGTGTGTAGTAAGATGGCCAAGACAAAACTTAGCAAGGCAGACTGGAGAATAGGTAAATATATAGAAAACCAAAAGTAAGAGTATAGTCCTCTTGGTAAATTTTAAATAGTAGATAAGTTAGGCATTTGGAAGATCATAAGGCAATGTATGAGTGACATTCACTGACATCAAGTCCTTATTTGTGGGGCAGAGAACCCCAGACAGGTTTCTTTCATAAAAGAAGGGTTCAGGGCTCAGCCAGAGCAGATCATGGCACCAATCCACTCCAGCTCTCACAAGCACTGAGGACTGTGGACTGGCTACTTTGTGTATCCCATGACAAGTAGCTCACTAAAGCAACCTACAGAATTTCTCTTGGAGCACAGCCTCAGGGCTATCAGTCCATTGTGGCAGAAATCAACAGTGTCTGGGGAGGTTCCATCAACAGTGGACCTGTGTGGTAGAGTGTCACACCCAGTATCAGGAAGTGGAGAACTCTGGCTTGACTCAAAAGTGACTATAAACTTCATGTCAGCCTTCAGAGACCCACCTCTGCTAGAAGAGCTTTGTCAAATGCCAGGAGGGATGGAGCTCAAGAAGAGAATCTGACAGTTGTTGCCACAAGCTCACAGCCCAAGATATTGTTCCTCTTTTTTTTTTTTTAGTTTTGGTTCTTTACCAAAGAACCAAAGGTTCTTTAGCCTTGTGTACACTTTCTATTCCTGGCTGTGAGTACTCACGGAGCAGGCTACTTAGCAGAACTGACTAAACCATGTGATACTCCTGGGCCTCTTTTCCAACCCACTTCTTAATTGTCCTTCTACTGCCTCTACAGGATATAGATAGAGGACCTTCTACTGCCTCTACAGGATATAGATAGAGGACTATCTCTCTGCTACTTGTCTCTGCATGTTTCTGACAAAATTCATGTAAGGTGAGAAAAAGTACAAATAGAGAGCTCTCACAACTGGATTTCAGGACAGTAGAGGTGGAGAGTCCTCACAGCTGGATCTCAGGACAGTCGAGGTGGAGAGCCCTGGCAGCTGGATTTCAGGACAGTTGAGGTGGAGAGCCCTGGCAACTGGATCTCAGGACAGTCGAGGTGGAGAGCCCTGACAGCTGGATCTCAGGACAGTGTGGGTGGAAAGCCCTCACAGCTGGATCTCAGGACAGTAGAGGTGGAGAGCCCTCACAGCTGGAACTCAGGACAGTTGAGGTAGAGAGCCCTGGCAGCTGGATCTCAGGACTGTAGGCCAGAGCCTTCACAGCTGGATCTCAGGACAGTTGAGGTGGAAAGCCCTGGCAGCTGGATCTCAGGACTGTGGGTGGAGAGCCCTCACAGTTGGATCTCAGGACAGTGTGGGAAGAGAGCCCTCACAGCTGGATCTTAGTGCAACAATAGTGAGACCTGAGACAAATCACTACATCTCTCTCCAGGCTCCTGTTTTTAGTGGTGACACTGAGGGAAGCAGTGTGAGGCAAACAGTTGCACCATCCCAGACTCTCTAAACACTCTCCTGGGACAAAGACCTTACCACACATTTCACCAAGGCACACACCACAGCCAGCATGAATCCTTGAACACAGGACTTTATTTTTGTTTTCAATAAAACATGAAATAGCAGGTTAAATTTAAGCATAAATCTAAGATCTTGTTCATCTGCGAGCTTCTGCAACCTGTCTTCTGACCCTGGATCATTTCAGATTTAATCATATTTCACTTAAGAGATGCAGAAAGAGATGAGGGCTAATGCTGCAATGTGGCCACTAGATGGCAGCACTATCCCACCACAGAACATTCCCAGCACAGAGTACCAGCTACCCCTCTGACCAATAGAATCCCAAGGCTGAGCACATCAGGAATAGTGGGCTGCCCTGCCTGGTCTCTCTAAACTGTCTTTTGTTTGTCATTGTAAGGAATCTTTATATTACCACTGATGGAACATAAATGGTCTGTTGTCAAAACCAAGATACTGATGTATACTTAACTAGTTTATATTTCATTATGACTTCTTTGCAATTATTATTGTTGTTGTTGTTATTTAAACATGACATTAGTGCATAGGGAGGTGGATTTATAATTTCTCGGGTCTAATCCACAGCAATTCAAAAGGGAAAGAAAAATGTATATCAAATATTGCCTTTCTTACTATGGTTTCAGCATGCAAGACAGATAGCCTGCGTGGTTAACTTTAGCCTAACATGTGTATTACTTCCAGTGATCAAGAAAAGAATCACAGGACTGACTGGCCAAAGCAGAATAGGGTACATAGCAGAGACCTGCTCTCCAAACAGGAGCTCAGCAGAGTACTGGTCGCCCCATCTTAGCCTTCACAGAATGACTAGTGAGCAAAAGAGAGACTCAGCTTGGTCCTCCACCTGCCTGCCAGATCACTCTGTCTGCCTCAGCACACCTGTCCTGATGGGGACTGCTGGCTTCCTTAAGAAAGGTGATCTCTAGCTGTTTTAAAAAAGCATCCTATCGTTAGCTCCTTGTTGGCACAAACACAATTCCCTGGGTTGCCTCTCTTGTTCTGCCTTTCTTTCTCTTGGATCTCAGAAGTAGAAAAATGGGATGGGTATATATATATATATATATATATATATATATATATATATATATATGTGTGTGTGTGTGTGTGTGTGTGTATACACATATATACATGCATATATTTGTGTTGTATATATATGTGTGTGTATGTATATATGTGTATATATACATACATGTATATGTTTATATATTATGTTAATTATAAGATTTATATCCCCACCCTTTAATGTCATGCTTAAATAACATCATTATATAAACATATATGAAACACATATGTAGAAACACATATATATATACATATGTATATATATATGATTTATATATAATAGAAACACACAATACATAATGTGTGTATATGTATTGATTGATGGGTGCCTTACACTAAGCAGCACAGTGGCAAGTGTTAATAGGACAATAACTCACCTTTACACAAATGGTAAGATGTCACAAAGTGAATCCATTTTAAACACTGCCCTATGTATGCCTGTCTGAAGAACTTTGCTGACCTCATTAAAATCCCTTTAATTAGCATGGTAACTGACTCTACATCGTCCTTCCTCTGCTGCTTCAGGTGCTTAATTATTTTTTTTTCCTCAGAAATATTTTATTGATTAAGTTTGTCTGTTGCACTGCCCCTGGCTTTTCTTCTGCCTTGTTAAGCCCCACTCAGAAATATAGGGTTCAAAAGGGTTACCTGGTAAAACCTGTGTCTGGAGCCCTTGTTCCCCAAGCATTCTCTGTACTGTCCCCTGCTTCTCTCTGGTCCAGGGATCATCAGCACCTGAGCTCCTCAGCCCTCTAGATTCTGTCTGCAAATAGCTAGTAAGGAATTCTGGTATTAGAGGAAGGTAAACACCGTCATCCCTTCCCACGAGCTTACCTGCATAGGTCCACATCTCTGGAAAGGAGGTCACACCTGCTCAAAAGCAGACTCCTCCTTGGTCAGCCTGGAGCTGGACATCATGAGTCACACACAGAACTAGGCCTCTCGCCAGCTTCTCCTGAGCCTACCTATCTGTAGAACATCCTGTAGATTTAGAGTCTCGAATTCTCCACTCAAATTTAATATATGTCTGATTTTAGAATCTGAGAAGCTATTATTTTCTTCCAGGGAGCATAAGGGCTTTGGGTCACTGATACCCCAACTCGAGACCCAAAGGTAGCCCACAGAGCAGTTATTTGTAAAACCAGAGTTTGGATGCCTAGGCCTGGATGCTGGAAATGTTTATGCAGAACTGGGGGAGAAGGGAGAAAAGGACCCACTGGCCAGTGTTCACATCTCCTTCTGAAAGCATGGTATGATTCTATATGCACGTCTGACCTTTTAATAAGGTCATTACTGGAGCACTCCATTTCCTCAGACAGATAATAGAAACATTTTATTTACTAGTGTGCCAGCTGCTGAAACTGGAAAATTCTGATATGGGGTATGAATCATTATCTGTATTCTTGCTCTGGGCCTTGCAGAGTCAGGGAAAAACTCACAATGCTTCTCACTGCTGCACCAGCCCAGGAGTCTTTGAAGTCCACACACCCACACTTTTAG
This sequence comes from Mastomys coucha, assembly GCF_008632895.1. NCBI lineage: Eukaryota > Metazoa > Chordata > Mammalia > Rodentia > Muridae > Mastomys > Mastomys coucha. Next base: position 82,210,513 of record NW_022196896.1, on the reverse strand, counting down.
AAATCCCCACCCCCCACATCAACACTCCTTGAACTGTGTTGAGTGTGCCCTTTGTTCTGGATTTGTACTAGATACACCCAAGTCTTACTGTAGTTTGTTTTCAAAATATCAACTTTAAAGAAAGGCTATTGGGCCAAATATATAGAAAAGGTGGAGGGACATGAACCCTGATATAAAATTAACACAAAGTTAGCTCACACTAAAGGCAACTCGAAGCAGGAAGAACAGGGTAGGCTCTGTCAGCATCATGCTCCTAGGGACACATGTTCTATAGGACATAGGTATGCCAAGGGCACAGAGGAGGGATGCTCAGTGGAAATAGCCACACTGCTTGAGGACGCATGGGCCACATGGGGCTACATTTGTTCCCTGTTTCAGTGGCTCTGATAGCTACTCTTGATTGTTGGCATGGCGAGACTTAGAATCACCGACGAGATGGAAAAGGCACAGCTCTGGCTCTGTCTGTAAGAGCATTCCCAGAGAGATTACCCTGTTCTAAGTGTGGGAATGGATGGGTCAGACAGAATAAAATGGGAGGGAGGAGAAATTCCATTGAGTGCTAGCATTCCCCTGTCTCTGCTACCTTTCTGCCATGAAATGAACCGCTCCAATCCACCATGTCATCCCCATTCTAATGAACCAAACTCTCTGAAACTGTGAGCCAAGATTAATTCTGCCAAGTATTTGCTAGCAGTGACCAAAAGTAACTAATATAACCATTCAGAGGTACTTACATAATAACACAACAAAGATTCTCCAATACTCGATGTATAGTATGATGACCTTAACTAGAAACCTCTGGCTTGTCCTGGCTTTTTTTTTTTTAACCTTCTAGAAACTTCTACAGATATGTTTCTAGTTTGCAATAATTATGCTGCAGTCCACATTTTCTCTGCATATTGGTTTCTCCTAGCTATGTCCTTATATGCATTTAAAAATACCTACTGAGCACAGAAAGAGTTAATCCTGATTATTAAGTTGACAAGGACCTAGAATCAACTAAGCGATAAACCCCTGGACACATTTTAATGGGTTATCTGCATTAGGTTAGCCTCTGGCCACGCCTGTAAGGGATTATCTTGATTATGCTAATTGACCTGGAAAGATCCATTTGAAGAGTAGGTGATATCATCATCTCCTGTTTGGGGTTCTAGACTGCATAGGGGAAGGCTAACTAAGCATCCACATTTTTCATTCTCTGCTGCAAGCTTCCTGTCACCTTGACATGCCCACCATGGTGGTGTAAATGGAAGTCCCTGTTCAGTAGCAGTTTGAGTGTCTCCCACACACTCTGGGATGTCATGTGTCCAGCTCTAAGACAAATGTGGTCATCACAAGTTTTGCTGCTATTTGAATTTGCATCAAGTCTACTTTTTTTCCTCTTTACTTTTTAATACTGTTTAATCATCTATTCCCATTAATTCAGTTCATGTTCCTGTCTTCTCTAGAAGCAGTTATATATCACAGTATAAGACAGAAAAGCCAAGTCAAGGAAGTTTTCCCAGAAGCCCTACAGCAACAGAGCCTAGCTTACTAGATTCTGGCCCAACTTCTTTACCTTTAAACCACAGACAAGGGCAAAAAGTCCTGCAGCAGGTAAAAAGCAGAGTGCATCTGAATAGCCAAGGGTGAGAGGTGTTGAGCAGGAATGGGCATAGGATGGCAACAGATGCACCAGGCCAAGGGTCAGAGGTGATGAGCAGGAACAGGTGTAGGATGGCAACAGATAGGCCAGGCCCCTCATTAAGCATCCTGGATTCAGCATTCTTCTTTTGAATATTTCATCCAAACCTTTGCACATGTTAACTGTGTCTGTGTTTTCTCCGAGTGTGCTGGATGTCCTACAGGGGAGAATGACAGAATTTTGTGAAAGCATGATGCACACCTGTCAGGCCACCTCAGATCTATGTCCTGATCTCTGTGTCCACAGAATACCTTGGCAGTATGTCAGGGCCTTGATGTTTAGAGGCTCTGAAAAAGAGAAATTGGATATATTCTTAGCAGTGAATTGGACACATTTATTTAAAAACAAAATCACCCCAAAATTTCATTTGCCAGGTACAGTCTTATCCTGTATAACCCTGTGAGCTACTTCCTTACACAAAACCTTCACTACATTTTCTTAACCCTGCTATCCTCTTGACATTAATGTAAGCCTTTTAGGGCTCACCACCACCACTTATTTCTCCAAAATTGCATTGACATTTTGTTCCTTCATATTATGCCTTACTTTATCACAATAACCAGATGTGACAACCAAGTATATGTTCCTGAGGGCTAAGTCACAGAGAGCCAGGTTCCTGTTCACATAACTCTTTCAGTAGACCCTGAGAATGAGTGTTCTGCCTATCTTATTTATCTAGAGGACGTTAGAAGGAAATTTCAACTGGTACCTCACAGCATGTAAGTTTAAGAGATCATGACACCATTGTTGTATGACTGAGAGGTCATTACATCACTGCTATGTAGGGTTTGGCTACCAAGATATCACTGATGTGTAGGACTGATTTCAAGACCATGACATCACTGCTGTATGGCCAGGAGATCATGACATCACTACTGTTTAACACTGGGAGGAGATCACCAAGAACCTATGTAACAGAAAACAAAGGCAGACCCTAGTCCTTAGTGACTGTAGCACAGCTTGTAAGCCCTTCTCCCCAAACCACCATCAAGCAGATCATTCTAACACCATTCCTACTGTACACTACAGAACTAAAGGTCACGTGTGGCTGCCAAGCTCAGAAAACATGACATATCCAAATGTGCTATAAAAGAAAAAGTCTTCAAACCCAAAGTCAGACGCTAACCTCAAGATATCACATGTAGTCACAGTAACAACAACATTTGAGGGGTACTTGGTGAAAGCAACTTGTTAAAGAAATCTGCCTCATTTTACCTTTTGTAAGTGGTGGTAAACTATAACTGAGGAGAGAGAGACAGAAAGAAGAAGGAAGAAGAGACAAAAGGAAGGAACAACAAGAAAGAAAGAAGAGGAAAGATCACTGTTCCATAGGGTGGCCCACTTCCTCTTTCTGCTCTGGTCCTGGATGATGGTATTTCTGTCATTTGGAGCAGTCCCCACCCTCATGGTCTCAGTCTAAGAAGTCACGTTCATCTTGGAAGAGCACACTGTGAACCTCCTTTGATCAACTCCTGAATGGCCTCTGATCTTCTAGAAAGTCTTCAGGCCATGCACCATGCAGGTTGAGCCTCCGCTCACAAATATTATCAGGAAGGATAGGAACCCATTCAGCTCCCTTGGGCATCTGAGACTTTTGTAAGTTACAGTGTAAGGAAACTGCCTCAGGTCCCACCTAACTGGGGCATGGTTAATTCAAATAGAGCAGCGATGGGTGAACTTATTATTCTCTTCTTGCAGTGACATCAGCGTACTGAAAAGGAGTGCACAGGATTTCTCTCCTTGGAATAAATCAGTTTCTGAAAATAATTACAGACCAACTCCATTTTTCCATCTCGTTAAATGTTACATTGTACCAAAACATTTTATGCCTTTCAGTAACTATAGTCAAATAGTTAAACTATTGCAAATATTCATCATCCATAAAGATGCCCTCAGAAAGACATGACTTACATCACAAGGGGCTATTGTATCAAATTCAAAAGCTATGCTGTCACCATCAAAGCATATGTCCTTTTTATTATTATTTCCTCTCTTTTTTGAGATTGTAATGTAACTTAGAGCTCATCTCCATCTGATGCATGCAGGTGTACTTTCAAAGCTACCGTCTCCTACACCCGGCCTTTCTCTGCTACAGCTCCCTCTCCCATCAGAGCAGAGCCTCCATGTAAGAATCAGGCTCTACATAAGTATGTCTCTTCTCTCAGGTTAGCTGAAGGGGTGGTGTGCTCCATCCACATGCTCAGAGAGGTATTTTCCAACTCAGCCACATTGTAAAGTAAGTATTTGTCTGCTTGTGCGCTTCAAATTACTTTTCCCCTACTTTGCAAAAATTCTCTGAAGGTCGTTGGAGTTTGACTGCTGGCTTAGGGAACATTTAGAGCATCGGGGACTTGGGACTTTAATGATATGACTAGTGCTAGAGAAGTTCAGCAACAAAGCTGACTTCATTATTTCCTTTGTATGCTCTGACTCTTCAGAATACAGACCACAGAAGTGACCCAGGCATGCACTCAGATGTGCGTAGCAACCCACCAAGCAGTTTCTTCTTGGTAAACTGTAGCCCCTGGACTCGCAGGTCCCATCCATTCCTAAAGCCCAGCATTCGGCAGACTTTGTGCAGTAAACTACCTCCCATGGAATCTAAGCCATCAGGGGAGAATATTTTAGGAGAAAGAGAAGATCTTCCTTTCATTCTTAGGGGAAGAAGGCAACAGAGTTAGGCAAGGCTAGAGGCGTCCTTATTGAGAGAATATTCACATGTCCCAGGATCTTACCCATATCATCCCATAGGGGGGTGGAACCCTTGCAACTGAAGCCAAGAGGCAAATGCCCTAGATGCCCATAAAGATCTCTTGCTTTGACCTGCTTAGGGCAAGAGTTGAATTCTGGGCTGGGATAAGGCCAGCTAGGCAGGCCAGTTCCCCTCTAAGATAGACTGCTGGCAATCTCCCCATTCTTCTCCTTCCTTCGTCATAAGAAGTTAGACCCATTGCTCCCCAGAAAGTCTCCACTACCTCATCCATCTATTGTGAAATATAATGCAGTGGGTGTGCGGGTGGGGGAGTAATCTGACAGACCCATTCCAAGGTATCCCTTAGAAATCATACCCATGTGACATACCTGGTATAATGGAGATTTATTTGGGAGAAAGGAAGGAAGTGAGGATGGTAGAAGCAGATAGACAGAACAGAGGCATGGGGGCAAAAATAAGGGGCAGAGAAAGGTAGAAAGAAAGAAAGAAAGAAAGAGAGAGAGAGAGAGAGAGAGAGAGAGAGAAAGAAAGAAAGAAAGAAAGAAAGAAAGAGAGAAAGGAGGGAAGGAAGGAGGGAGGGAGGGAGGGAAGGAAGAAAGGAAGGGAGGAAGAAAGAAAGAAACAAAGAAAGAAACAAAGAAACAAAGAAAGAAAGAAAGAAGGTCACATGGGAATACATGAGAACACACAGAAAGAAAGACAGAACTGTAGGGAAGAGCCATCTTTTTATATGCCAGGCCACAGCAATTAAAATTGAGAAAACAGAGGCACAGCCACACAACCATTTCATACAATGTGTGAGTGTGGGTCATCCCAACACAGCACTCGAGCACTACTTAGAGCTGAGGATCCACCATCACATACAGTCACAAGAACAAGAGCCTCATTTTCGACAGTGAGCCTGGTTGAGTTATAATTCAATGTATTAAATGCATTTCTAATTTCTGATCATTTTTAACTTTGTGACACTATTCCAAAGTGAACTGAGCACCATATATAAACACATAGACAAATAGGTAGGTAGGTAGATAGATAGATAGATAGATAGATAGATAGATAGATAGATAGATAGATAGATAGATAGGCAGACAGACAGACAGACAGACAGACAGACAGAGATTTTTCTAAGTGATTACTGTGAGATGGTGGAGTTTCTTGGGTCCCAAATTTTAAGCATGAGGTTTTAGTATGGAGTCATGAAGAAGAGGTGAGGCTGCTGGGGTGAGAGGCAGACTGCTGGCCAGATCTTTCTTCCTTGGGGAAGGTCTGTGAGTTTTCTCTTTTGGGGAAGTCTTTAGACTTTCATGTGACAAGGCCTGTTCATGTACTGGAAGGGTATCTGCCTTTCTCAAACAAGATTAAAAACACACAAAAACTATATGGAATAGAATTTGACCAGATTTCTCATCATCAGGACTTAGAGAAGATGAGATAAAAATTAACGATGGTCAAGTACTCAGCAGAAATACAAATGAAAGCATTTGAAGCACCAATCATATGCCCATGCCAATGCATGCTACCCATTCATGAGGAAGTAGGTGGGGTTGGTCAGGGCTTTATGACATCTACTTGTCATCCAGAGAGCAGTGCTACACCTCCTCTGGCTACAGACAGCTGTCCAGTTCACTAGACAAGACTCCACCACTAAGCTCCATTCACAGCCCTCTTTTTACTGCCTTAAAGAAAATAAGGTCTCACAAAGTGACCCAGGTTATCCTTGAACTCCTTCTGTAGTCAGCCAGGCCTGCTATCCTCCCACCCTGGCCTTCGAGTAGTTTTTATTACAGGTCTGCACCACTAGGCCTAGCTTGACAGTTCTTAATAGTTAAAAACAGGAAGTGACAAACAATATACTATTGGTTGCATACATGTATGACAAAACCCCAAAGGAATGTGTGGGGAAAAACTCACAACAGTGGTTAATCCTGAAGGGTGTTGCAGGAAACACTCCAGGCTGAGGTTTCCAGAGAGCTCTGTGGTTCTAACAGCCCCAGGCAAGCAGGCCACACCTTCTGTGGCCTCCTCCCCTCAGCTGGATCCCATATGCTTCCCTGATGTCCTGCTGTGGAGGTGGTCACTGCTCCCAGCAGTCTCAGCTGGTAGGACACCTCAGTGCTTTGCTTCACTCTTTAGTTACCTGGTGACAGCAACTTTGTAACTCCTATATCAAACTCCCTTTGTTGAAGTTAAGTAGTAGCCTTGGTCAGCTGGCTAGTAACCGCATTTTGTATTGTTCATACTAAGTTAAGAATGTGACAACAGTCTTGACTTAAATATTTCATCATCTCTAAGGTGAACAATATCTACGTAGGTCCTTTCTGTCCCATGATTGGACCCTCCAGTAGCTGCCTGCCTTGTTGGGGGAACTCATTGCCCATTCGTGCCTTCACTATTTCTCCTATGACAGAATCTGATTACAAGGCTTAATCACACTCCATAAAACAGTAAGCCAATATTCTTCCATCTGAAGATGCTCCATTCTCCTTCAGCTCTTCCACCAATACGCTTCTCTCTGATTCAGTGAGAAACACCTGCTGGAATAATAAGTATAAATTACTGCAGGAGTTGTTATTAAGTGGCTCCTGCGTGCTTCATGAAAAGAAAGCCCACACAGAAAGGTGTCAATCAAAATATGGCATTCATTGTTATGGCAATAAATAGAATTTCTCCCATTCTAGGGAGAAGTCAACAGGAAAAACAAGTGTATATAAGTTCAGAGGAAATTTATGCTAGTTGTCTAGACAAAACAATATGTAATACATGTATATGTGTATATTAATGAATAATGTATATTAGTATATGTACATATGGGTTTATATAGGATATACTCAAGTATACTATTTATAATTATAAAATATATACCCCATTACTTTATGTAAAGATATGCACATGCAAGATTCTGAGGGAGACTAACCAAGATGGTGGGGCATTCTTACAAAGGGTGATTGGCAAGCCTTTGCCGAGACTACCCACCACAGAACTTTACATTCTATTTATTATTTATGTGTATCATGAACTAAAACTTCTAAAAGAAGCCATACCTACAGAGAGTGATTGACTGACTAGAATTTCAGTGCTGTGGTGAGAGAGGAATGCCACAGGCCCAGAGGCTAAGTCCTTTACCTTAGCTTGGCCAGTTCACCAGCCCCCAGAACAATCATCACTTGCCTACCTCTATGTCAAAACTAAAATCTTCTGACTAAAGGGTAAAAACTTTTTTGGCCTCTGTCCACTTAGCAAATCGCTACCTTCCACCAACCCCAAATCCAAGAATGTCATCTGGAAACATCTGAGGCCTACAGAAAGGCTTCCCCCGTCTGGCTGTAACCAATCTTGATATGCTCAATAACGTATTTTAAACTTGCCTTTTTTATGCCTTACTTTGTTCTGTAAAACTATAAAACTTCATAAAACTGCTTCGATATTGGAACATAGAATTTGAGATAATCTAAATCTGTGTTCCTGAGCCATGGGCATTCAAAATGTTTCCAGAATAACTACCTCTTACTCCCTTTAAGAGGAGAGCTGTGGTTTTGGCATCAACAGTATGGATGTGCAAGTCAACTTTGTGAGGTTAGTTCTCTCCATCCACCTTTATGTGGGTTCCAAGGATCAAATTCAGGTCACCAGGCTTACACCTTGAGCACCTTTTCCCCGCTGAGTCATCTGACCAGCCCACAGAATGAATATGTCTTAAAAAATTACTTAATATTTTCTTGATGAAGCAAAGTTGCTTAAATTATTTGGAATTTGTGTTGTGTTGCTTTTAAAATGTATCAAGCAGACATATTTTTAAAAATCACTTTAGTTGCCTGTTGTTAGGAATAAGTCAATCTTGCTATAATTTGTTTAGCAGTTTTGAGTCTGACAAGATAAATGTCAAAGCTCATTCCATAGTTAGTATTAAATTCATACAAACCAAAAGAAATTGTTGCACGGCTCCTTTTGGATATAGACTCAACCCCAGATGTCCACAGCAGCATCACGTAGCCAAGCCACAAGCTGGAAGCAACCCCTGTCCATCAGTGGTTGGTCAGACACAATGTGGTAGATATGTGAGCAGGAAGTGATCCAGCCATCAAAAGAAAGGAGATCTACAACACACTGTGCTGGTGAGTTTTATGTCAACTTGACACAAGGTAGAGAGCCATTTGGGAAGAGGGACTCTCAGTTAAGAAAATACCTCTATATGATCTGGCTGTAGGTAAGTTTGTAGTGCATTTCCTTAATTAGTGATTGCTGTGGGAAGTTCCAATCCATTATCAGCAGGGCTACCCCTGAGCAGATGGTCCTGAGTTCTATAAGAAAACAAGGGGGGCCAAGCCATGTGAACAGCAACTCTCTGTGGCCCTTGAATCTGCTCCTCTGTCCAAGTTCCTGTCCTGACTCCCTTTATGAGATTATGATGTGAAAGAGTAAGCAAAATAAACCCAAGGTGCTTTTGATCTTCCTGTGTATCACAGCAATAGAAGTCTAAGATACATATGTTAAACATGTGTCAACTTTGAAGATCGCATAGTAAGTGAAATGAGCCAGACACAGACGGACACACAGTGTGATCTCCCTCACGTGAGATGCCTGAAGTTGTTGGAGTACGAAGAGTTGATGCAGACTGAACATATTTAACATGTTAGACTGCTTCCTTTTAAGGCTGGATAATACTCTATTCGTAGGTACCACATTCTGTGGTAAAGGGAACAGGGTATGGGAGCACTCAGCCCATGAAGTATATTTCATATTTACTTTATATTTATTTTATATTTTATAGTTATCTTATATTTAAGTATATTATATATTTACTAATATAGATATTAGTAAAATGATAAGTATATATTGGTAAAATTATATATATAATTATATTTATTAATATAGTATGCATAATTATAATTATATATTATATATATATTAGTCAACATGCTAGTCACACATTATTCAAAAATCCACATTATTTTGGGATGTAAAGACTCAGTTGGAGGAGGTTAACAGTGGAAGTGGAAAGGTTTATGCAAAGACTGTGATCATAGTCAATGTGAAAGGCAAGCAGAGGGACCAGTGTGGGCAGCGTTCCCCACATGGAGGAGATTGTCTTCACAACTCCTGCTATGATAACATGGAGAAATGTCCACTTCTTTTTTTACAAAATGATTGAGGAAAGACGCTCCCCTTCTAATGAATTCTATTTTGACTCAGCTTATTTAACAATAAGCAAATAGGTAAAATGGAGGCAAACCAGGGCTGTTTGGTGTGCGTGTGTGGTCTCTATACATGGACCATGCAAAACAGGAACATAGATACCATCTATAAAAATGAGAATATCCTGTGGTCCACATGAAGAGTTAGCTCAGATTTCCATCTACTCCATGTGAATAAGACTTTAAAACCACAAAGAAAGTGTATAAAGCTACAGGTTCCACAAATTCTAAGCCTGAATGAATGTTGAGCTACACATTAAAACATTTCTAATAACCATGTGCTTTTGATTTCAAAAAACATCACGATTAGTTGGGCTCTGAATTTTACCTAGTGTGTCTCTTTGAGTGAGTAGACATACTTTCTATTTAACCTATGTAGTGTACACATGCTTAAAAACCATTTGTGATTACACTACCATTTTTATTTATATTCAGGTGTGGTGGGTGGTTTGAGGCTAGCCTCAGCTACATTGTTGAGACCCTAGGTCCACTCACGCTTAATGAAAGAGATTAAAAGGCCCTGTCGGTGTGAATATTTGGAAGTTTGCTTTTTCAAGACACAATGCTTAACTTAAAAAAAAAAAAAGTTCTTTGATTTCTCTAACACAAGTTGAACTTTGTTTTGTTTTGAAATGTCTTGGAACATAATCGGCTTGGGTTTGGGAGTATGCTTGGATTTTGGAATACTTGTATATTTGGGTTAGAATATCTCAGGGATGAACCCCGAATCTAAAGATAAAATTCACTTATGTTCCCTATGAAGCTTGACTCCCTAGCCTGGAGGCAACTTTACACAATGGTTTAACACTTTGTGAAAGTCAAGGGTATGGTTGTCTACCTCTGGTATATCATATTGACTGCCACTTAGCTCAGACTTTGGAAGACTCTTGCATTTTAGATTAGGGATGCTTTGTTGTACAAACCATTTCTGAAAATCTCATGAAGAGTTTAGGGTGACGACTGTGCTTTATGGCTATAGTGCTCTAGGTCCTAAAAGCCCAAAGGTTTTAGTTTTCAAGAATCTGTTTGGCAGACTGGTGTACATGCTTCCCTCCCTCTGGCTCCTCTGCATGATACTGGAACCTCTCTCCATCCACAAGGCTCTGGAACCTCTCTCCATCCACAAGGCTCTTTCCAGAGTCCCTGTCCCCTTTCACCTTACAAATGAAAGAGAAGACTGTGGCAGTGTTTCCTCTTGACTCTGGCTTTTACCTTCTCTCTTTACAGCTTATGAAAACCTGCAAAGTGCATAACTTGGTGAGATATTTCCCCGTGTTATATTTCATTCTGTCCTGCACTATCCTGAAATGAACATTATCAAACAATTCCCATTGGCCCGTGAACAAAAATAGCTTCCACTGGTAAAACAATGCATTTCTGATTTTTAATTCTCCAACTTCCTCAAAGTTATTTTCAAGGAAACAGAATCTGAGGTGCCGTGTTCTCTTTGTCCACATGGAATCACTACTTTCTAACGAATGCACTTTCACAAATGTTTCTGTCTTGTTCAGTAGCCAACGTTCAGCAAACTGGCTGAGCCACAGCAGCAGAAAATGAAATGCAAAGGGGGAGAGGCCCCCACGAATCCTCTGTGGACCACTGTGCAACCTTGGCCCGAGCATCAGGAAAGTCTAATTGGAAGCACACATAAGCTTAATGTCTTTGCCAGCTGAGAGACTGAGACCCGGCATCTGGGATCAGGAAAACGCAGTGTGTTAGATGGGTTTTCAATCTGTGGGTTTGAGAAGCAGATATTTCCACATAACTATTTTAATTTACAAATAAGTTACCAACTTAGCAGTTTCTAAGAGGTCTGAAATGGGGCGAATGGTGAGTCGTGTTGGAAAGTTAGCTTCTGCTCCATTTCTGGGAATGGTTTATTTCACCGCTGTGTTTAGGAACACAGCAGGCAGGAGTGCAATCTCATTTTTATTGAGTTTCCTTGGGAACCTAGTTTGAATCATATCAAAACTTCTAACTTGGATTTCCTGGATCTCTTCTCGCTGTGAGAAAATAGTAGCCTTCTTCAAAGACTCGGACTAGCGTAACTGCATTCGGCATGAGGGAACAGGAAAAGGCTAACATTAAATCAATTGTGGCTTAAAACACGGGTGAAGAATTTTATCCTAAATATTTAGAAAGCCAAGAAATGATTCCATATTAATGTTTAAAACCACTAAATGACTATTCAGAACTTCTTATGAAATTGCAATGTGAAATCCAAGCACAAATTTAAATGGCTGTATAAACATCAAGAATGGTCTTTTATAGATTTTTTTCCCAAAGAAATGATTATTTTGTCTTTGTTAAGGGCATGCAAAGGCTGTGCCTCAAATTTGTATTCACAAGTGGATGTTATGGGGTTCAAACTGCATTGTGGGCAAGCTTTCAGGGCACATGTCCCCCCAAAGTCCACTTAGTGATGGGTTTCTCACAATGTGTACACCTTAAACATGTTTCAGATAGAGGACGTTAACACACACTGTTAGCTGAAGAAGTCGGTTTCCCAGCCAGGGCTCAGTTCTTTGATACAGCTTGAGCAGAAAAGAAGAAGCCATTCTATGCACTATGAAAGGAGGCACAGCTACTCTTTGAAACCACAGCAGGTCTGAGCTCTTTCTGCACACTAGAGGAATAGCATCTTCATCTTCCTCCTGCCTTAGGAAAGAAGTGTGAGTGGACTTGAACGTGAAATTAGGACTTTCCACAGAAAACGACCCAACAAAAGGAAGAACATGGGGCTGTTGCCTAGCACAGAACTCATAAACCTTAGGCTATAGGAGGGCTGAGATGGAAGAGCATCATCTGAGAGGCCATGAAAGTGAGCTGACTCTGGGGATGAGGGAGCTAAAGGGTTAGAGAATGGAGCTATCTTGAGGCCATGCACTCTTATAGGACTTTTCTGTGTGTCCCCAGCCTCTATTCCACCACTGAGTGTAAGATACAGGAAGAAACAACAGGAGAAGAAGCAGAAAACTGATCAGGCTGTGGCCAGTAGAAACATTAGGCCGTGTCCCCAAGAGTCGTGGGGATGACTGAAGGGTAAAGCTTCCCAATGTGAAGAAATAGTCCTGGTGTGAATTATATGTAGAATTTACAAAGTAGATGCTTCCATACAGTTACAGGACTTAGAGTCATCTAAGAAACTGATATTTAGGGTTAGGCTACTCATAAAGAAGGGGGGCTGGAAATATGCACATTATTCACTGTATTTGTTGGATCAAAATTTTCTTTCTTTCTTCCCTCCCTCTCTTTCTTTCTTCTTACTTCCCTTCCCTCCTTTCTTTTCTTACCTATATTTTTCAATTCAATAAATGAATTACATTACTCTGAGATTGAAAAACCAATGTTTGAATTCTGCCCTCCCCTTCATCAAATGGAATCACACTGCAGAAGTAAAAATCAAACTAAGATGGAGGAGAATATTCCATCTGCCAAGATCCTGCATCAGAGAAGAGTTAACTGCATGCATAGAGCTTGGGTTGGCACCCCTGCAGTCATATGAAATGCAGTGGGACACTCTGGGCCAGAACTACAACAACAGCTGTGAGACAGAGCACTGAGGGCCACAGAAGCCATAGACAGCAAGCCATTTGACTCTGAGCATGGGGGAAGTCATTAGAAGCTCTTAGCTGGAAATGCCATGATGTGGTTTTTGTTTTTCATTTTGGGAAAGAGTAGATAGGATGAGATCAATGGGCATATAATCCCTGAGTCACTTAAGAGCCCTTTGCAGCTTCCAGGGAGCAGAGGATGTGCTACTGATGGACCTGGAACTGAAAGAGCTGGAGCTGACAGTCTCTGAGACAGATAGGCTAAAGAATTAGAAAATACAACAAACACACTGACCACAATGGTTGAAATAGACAAACTCCTGGGAAGATCAGTCAGTTGGTAAAGTAATGAACTGCTCACTAGGCAGGCATAAGGGCCAGAGTTCAAATCTCCATCATCCATATAAAGTAGTGGTTGTGGTACACTCACCTGTCATCCAGGGATGGCAAAGACTGGAGGCTCACTGGGGCAAATGGAGTAGCTGATGAGATTCAGAATCAGAAAGAAAACACAAAGGATGATTGAGGACACTCAACTCTGAGCTCTGGCTTCCACTTGTATGGGTACACACGTTCTCAGACACACAAATAAACAAAAGCAAAAGGAAGACACTGAAATCACAATGCCACAAAATCACAGTCCATGAAAGAGGTAAATGAGAGGAGTAAGAGGAAAAAGGGATGGGTGAGGGGAGGGAGAGATGGAGAGAGGGTCATAGATGCAGGGTGACAGGGAGGAGACAGTGACCTGGCACTAAGCTGGAGATTAGCAACTATTATAAAGTACAAGCCTGTGTTTTGAATCATGGATTTATGTTATTCATTGTGCTTCACAGAAAGAAATAAAGATCTTGAGGGTAGAGAACTCAAGCAAATGGTGAATGAGATGGAGACTTGGAGAACTTCAAAAGGAAAAATGTCACCGGGTGGTGGTGGCACATGCCTTTAATCCCAGCACTTGGGAGGCAGAGGCAGGCAGATTTCTGAGTTCGAGGCTAGCCTGGTCTACAGAGTAAGTTCCAGGATAGCCAGGGCTACACAGAGAAACCCTGTCTCCAAAAAACCAAGATAAAAAAGGAAAAATGTTCCATTTGAAGTCTGTTTAGTTTGAAGTATGTGTAAAATGTTCACAGAAAGCTGGCCATAGGCTTCACAAATAAGAAGCCATGAATGAACTGGAAGTCATCAAAGTCTGGGTAGGGAGGGCCCAAAATTTATCACCCAAACTGGGACAATTCTGGGAATAAGATGTGCAGCTACTGAAATTAGAGTTGACACCTGAGACTATAGTATCCATAGGACCACACGTGAGAGAGTAGCAGAGAAGAAGAGATGACCTAGAGCAGACCCCTGATGGACACTAGCAGTTAGCTGAGTAGAAAGCAGAGGAGGAGAAGCTGAAGGACAGACAGAAAGAATGGGAACTCAGAAGGCTGCAGCATGGAGAACAAAGGGAGCGGAGCATGCACTAAGGCAGACAACTCAATGGAGTCAAAGATCTGACAAAACGGAAATCACAGATGACCTTAACAAAAGTCCTGTGGGTGGTATGGTGGACTGAACTTAAGAGAAGAAGCTGAGAAAATATATAAAAAGAGTAAAGGAGAGGGGGAGAGAGACAGAGACAAAGAGAAAGAGAGCGAGGAGAGAAAGAGAAAGAGCAGATATGATATTCAGAAGAAAAGAAGCCAGAGACATCTATGCTGTAGCTACAAATTATAAATTATGGTGGAAACAGATCAATATAAGGAACACAAAGGCTTGAGTATTGATAGAAGTGACTCATAACTTGTTTCTTCTGGTACAGTGAGTCTGTCTTCTCAATGCTGGGACCCTTTAATACAGTTCCTCATGCTGTGGTGACCCCTAGCTGTCAAATTATTTTTGTTGCTACTTCATAACTGTAATTTTACTACTGTTATGAATCTTTATGTAAAACCATGTTTTCCAATGGTCTTAGGTGACCCCTGTGAAAGGATTGTTCTACCCCCAAAGGCATCGCAACCTACAGGTTGAGAAACACTGTTCTAATAGATATATCTTCCTGAATGTTCATAGGTATGTTGTCTGTACATACAACCCAAAACAAACAAACCAAAAACCAGTAACGAGGAGAGAAAAAATTGAATGCGGTGTGATACATTGAGCCAATGGTGTATTACGTAGACTACAGTGGTACACAAAACTATAGGTGGATATGGCCATCACAGGAAAAATGCAAATACCAATCAACAATTGCACGTGGTACTTTTTGAAAAGTTGAAATTATACTTTCCAGGATAGTAAATCGGTACAATAGAACTATGCAAGACTGGAAAGGGGGCTGAAGCGAAGGGTGTGGGAGTCTGGAGATTAGTCATTCCATGTCACCTGTGGCCACAGATGTAGTGTGACAGGAAACAGGAAAACCAGCAAGCTGGGATTAAGACGGGAATTCCTTCAAATTCCAAACTTATACTGCGAGCCATAGATTCACAGATGTTTATTAGCTGGAAAACATTAAAAGAGCTCCATGTGAGCCTTTTCTGCAGTTGTAATATGATACTCACTACACTGATGATTTTTTTCTGGATCTGAATTTCTGAGGCTCATGGCCAGGGCAAGAGTGTGGTTGAAAAATTAAGTCAACTCTTCAAGGGCTGAGGATGGCTACATAAGGTCTGACACTGATCATCTCGCTCCAACTTAACATTTGAGACAAGAGGACAGAAAGTTGCCTCACTGACTGAGCGGAAGGCTGACGAGAAAGGTGTAGTGGGTTGGCCTAATGCTGATTTATCCTGAGGCTAATATGGGGCCCACAAGACTGGTTGCCCCGGAAGAGAAAGTCCTCATGGAAGATGCTGAGTGACCCTGCTCCCAGGTTGTTTCTGATTGGTAAATAAGGATGCCGACAGCCAATAGCTGGGCAGAAGAGACATAGGTGGGGCTTAGGTTTCCAGGGCTTGGGGTCGGAGGAGGACCATGAGAGGAAGAAGGTGCTGGAGAGATGGATAGAGAAGCCGTTATGGGCTAAGGGTCAAGAGAGCACGTCATTGAGGACTGCCTTGTTGGAATTAAGAGCAGCCCAGATGGAAAACAGTAAAGAGTTAATAATAACTCAGGGTTATCAATAGAAAAGAAGATTCTTACAGCACAAAGGATAGATAGGCACCTGCCCGGCTACTGTACTGCCTAAGGCTTATTACAAATATAAAGGTTACATGTTTTTGTTTTTGTTTTTTTTAAATCCAGGAAGTCAATAACAAAAGGTGGGTAACCAGAAATTAAATACTTACTACAACAAAAAGTCTTTCTCTAAGGCAGTTTGGAGCACTGTTAGGGTCAAATCCAGGGATATTCCATATTCCCAAGTCCTGGTCTTTCCTCTGATCTCCTTTTTTGGGCACCAGAAACTATTCAGTCAATTAGTGTGAGTTGTTTGGGGGGGGTCACTTTATTCCCCAAATCTGTTACTCTTGCTTTACATCAACCATTTAACAGTCTCACGGAAATTATGAAATGACCTCTCTAAGGCTGTGTTTGTTGTAATATTTCTATCTATGTGAAACTATATAGCTGTTGTCATCCTAACATGTTCCCATGATTCGGAATCACCACGTTAACAGCCAAGCTCCGAAAGCAGGCTTGGCGGTGGTTCTGGTGTTTGCGCATGCTCAGTTGAATACTCTGCTTTCTTTTCCTCCTATAGGAGCGGCGCTGTTACGTCTCCCCTCGCTGATTTCAGTCCAAGTCCGGCATTTATCAAGATCAAGTTGCATTTTAAGAACAACTCATAACTGTTCTTAATTCCTCCCCGATTTTTATCACTTGCAGATGCATTCCGTTAAAACTCTTTCCACTCTCACCTCCAAGTGCTTTGGAAACACGCAGGGAAAATGGAAACAGACATTCAGCCATATGCGAGTCGGGAACATTCTTACACACCGCAGGAAATGAGGTAGGACAGTTGGAAAGAACCCATTTCTCACTGGGAGGACTTTTTAGGTAGCATGGCTTTTTGCTCTGTCTTCCTAACATTCTCAGACATGCTACAGATTGAGGCGGGGGAAAAGTGAAGATTTCCTGGAGGTTATAGTAACGAAATGTTTTCCCTGGGAACAAATTTGGCCACATTCTCTCCCACAGGAATCCTTCTTTTGAGAGGACCCTATGGCTCTATACCACGGTGCTTTAATCAACATTAGTGAGCTGTGTCTCTTTAGACTGCTTCAGCAGCTTGCATGGAACTCCACTCAGAGTGGGGCAGGCCAGCTGGCAGCCGATTGCTAATCCTTCTAGATCTCCATTAATGTGTTGATGTGATAACTTCACTAATTCACTTGATTGATTAACTTATGTCTTCACCTATGTAAATAACCGCAGAGTCTCATACACATTAAGTCTTCCATGGTTTTGGGTCTACAGGACCTACGTTAGCATGAAAAGCTCCTGTGTTCCCTGCCTCCCATGTTTCAATGCTTTTTCCTCATTGGTGTGGTTGCATCTCCTGAGAGGAAAGACAATGATTAGGCAAGCCAACACTTGTGGTTTACTAGCTCCAGTATGTTGGAACTTAACAGGCTAAGTGGTAAAGGATGTTAGGCCTGAGTCCCTGCCATGGCAGAAGATTGGAAGGAGACTAGAGAAAAGCCAGAGCATCCTGCCCAAAAGATGCACTCATGCTCAGGAGCAAGACTTTCAGATGGAGGAGGAAATAGCTTAGAGGCCATGGCCTGCCCTATCCCAACTGTGCAGTAGGACAATGTGAACCATCCTTTAAGGGTACCATTCAAAGCCTTACTTTATGGGTATAGTCCTGAGAATTGGATACTTTGAGTCTTTCCATCTGTAAGGCCTCAAGACAAAACACATTGCACAGAAGTGGGCTCCCAGAACTCACCAAGTATGAGCAAGTGTGTCACTGGTTGGGCTAGAAGGTTTCCAATGTTCAAGCCAGGCAATGATCAAGTCAGTGTCTCTCTCTTCCATCAGTGCCTTGCATAGGAGACTGATATATACATGATGTACGGGAACCTTGGTAAGTTCCATGTGATGGAGTCTCAAGAGGAAACCAGTGCATCCGATGGCAATGGAACAGAATGCAATAGGATAGAGTGGCAGTAGGCATGGATGGGTCTTGCATTCCTCCTAAAGGCTTGCAAACCCTCGTAACAGGTCACAGTATAAATTGCATGAGGACTCTGTGAATCAGGCTCCTATCAAGTGGTTTTAGTCAATGTTCTATTGCTGTGAGAAGACACAATGACCACAGCAACTCTTATTGAAAACAAAACAAAACGTTTACCAATATCATCATGGCAGGAAGCATGGCAGCACACAGGCAGATTTGGTGTTTGGGAGCAGAAAGGTCTACATCCAGATAGGCAAACATCAGGAAGAAAGAGATACTGTACCTGGCTTGAACATTGGAAACCTTCAAGCCTACCCAGTAATACACTTGCTCCGACAATATACACCTACTCCAACAAGGACTCCTCTCCTGATGCCATTCCCTAAGCATTCAAATCTATGGCCCTGTGGCCTTATTAAAACCACCATATTCCACGCCCTAGCTCCCTTAGACTTGTAATGCAGAAATGCATTCAGTCCAACTTCAAAAAGTCCCCATAGTCTATTGCAGTCCAAAGTTCAAAGTCTCTTCTGAGACTCATGGTAATTTCTTAACTGTAACCCCTTATAAAATCAAAAGCAAAAAGCAAATCACATACTTACAACATACAATGGTACAGGATATGTATTACCATTCCAGAACAGAGTAAAAGGGTAATAGTGAAGAAATACTGGACCAAAGTGAGACCTAAAACCAGCCGTGCAAATTCCAAATTCTGCATCTCCATCTCTAATGTCAAATCGCTCTTCAGATCTCCTACTTCTTTCAGCTTTGTTGACTGCAAAGTTCTTCTCTCTCTCAGGCTGGCTACCCAGCCAGTCTTCAGCTTTCCTCAGCAAGTGTCCCACAACCTTGGTATCCCCAACATCATGGGGTCTCGAAGGCAATCAAGGCTTGACCTTCACAGCTTCATGCAATGGCTTCTTTTGGCCTCCATGCAGACACACCAGGCCTCCACTGTGGGAAAACTTTGCTTATTAAGGTCAAAGTCTACCATGACAGGATAGTCTCTGGGCTCAGCACAGTATGGGAGACTCCCTTCATTGGCAGGGCTTCTCCTCTGACCTTGTCTGGGGAATTGTAACCCCATACAATGCCTCTATCAGAGGAATGTCACATAGCCTCAATTAGAATACAGGATCAATTTCCTTTCTCCTGACAAAACCTGTTCAGCTAGCAACTGAGATTCCTGAAATGGTTCCTCATGATAATGAGGCATTCCAAGTATTCTTAGCCCCAAGCCAACCTTTGCCCATCCTGGATATTCCTACCCTCAGTCTGCTCGCCCCACCCCAAATTTTATGAGCCTTGAATCATCCTGAGTAAAGTTGATCTCCCTACTGATTGCTGGTCCCAGTGTGGTTATTCACCACATGTACCCACAGGGCTCCCAAAACCTCTCCTCAACATCTCTGCCCTAGTGGGTAGAACTGTTGAATCAGCCAATGATCCATGGCAGCAGGGAGACCCATACTTGTGGAGGGAGATACCATAGCCCCTACAGTTCCAGAAAAACTGATACCACTGAGTAGACAAAGAAGCAACTAGAATGTCCTGCCTGCAAGCATTACTGGGAGCCTCTTCTGGTAGCCTTTTGTCTTTGTTTTGGGAAGTATTTCAAATAAGCTCTGCATCTTCTTTCTCCACTCTCAGCCACTCCAAGACATTTCCTCATTCTTGCATTACCTGGTGACACCTATACTCTGAAAGAACTCTAAGAAATTATAACTGTCACCACCCCAGTAACACTGACTTATTCTCACTACCTCTGCCCAGCCTTCCCCAGAGCACCAATGCAGGGGCAACACTGCCTATTCCTTTCAACAATTTTTTATCTGATTTCTTCCTATACTAGAACATTTTTATTCACAGCTCTTCAAGCTCCTTAACCCACTATATAAAAGATAACACAACCACTGAAAGAAGGCATAGTTACACAAGCTATGCTATAGTGTAGACCCTTTTCTCTATAAACATAGTCTAAGACATTTTATAAAACTGATATTATCAACACCAACTTGCCAATACTAATATGAAAAGACAAAACAGTGGTTGAAAAATATTACTTGACACATATAATCTTGTCTTTAAGGCTGAATGCATAATAATAAAATGAAAGTGACAACAGGCTTTAATAAGAGCAGGATTGTTTCTTAAGGTTCCTTGTAACTCATCTAGCTCTTCTATAATCCACACTATAACTACAATGCTCTTTATAAAATGCATATTCTGTTTTAGATTATTTTCTGTCTCTATAACAGAGTTGTGGCCACTTGAATAAAAATAATCCCCTTGGTCCATAAGGAGTGGCATTATTAGGAGGTGTGGCCTTGTTGAAGTAGGTGTGGCTTTGTTGGAGGAAGTGTGTCATTAGGGGGTGGGCTTTGATGTCTCAGAAGCTCAAGTCTGGTCAGTGTGTCCCAGTCTTCCTTCCTGCTGCCTGTCAATCCAGATGTAGAAATCTCAGCTTCTTCTCCAGCACCATGTCTGCCTGGACACCACCACGACAATAATGTACTAACCCTCTACACTGTAAACCCACCCCAGTTAAATGTTGTCTTTAATAGGTGTTACTGCAGTCAGGGTGTGTCTTCATGATTAAAGAAACCCTTACTAAGACAGCAGTATTACAGACTAGGTAAATGATGATTGTGAATCCTGAAAATCTCAGATCTGTGTGCCTCCTTGAGAGTTCCTTCTTGCTACATCACAACATGGTAGAAGTGCATCAAGACCACAGGCAGAAGGGAAATGAGAGAAACTAGTCTTGCCATGATTGAATTCATCCATCAATGAGGGCAGAGTATCCTCAGGACTTCATCAGCTCATAACGGTGCAATCTTTTCAGACTGTTAAAATGCCAATCAAATTTCAACATTAGGGTTAGAAGAGACAGCCACATCAAATCACTGACTACTGCCAAGTGAATTGTATAGACAGACAGAAAGGAAATGCATCTTTAAATATGCTTAAGAGTCCACATGAGCTCATACTCAGACATGCCATAAAGAAATTCAGTCTCACTCATGAAAGTAGCTGCTGCTTCTTTTGGGTCACAAAGACCCAAGACCCACACACAACTCTTTGTTCTTCTTTGCTCTTCAGCCAATCAGAACTCACAACTGAAATAGCAGGGGGTGGGTCCTTCTGTTCCTCAAAGATAGAAATCCCCTTTTTCAGAACATGAGAGCATCTGGTAGCCTCGTGGTCAGCCACACATGGAGTTTCTTTTGCTCCCTCTGCACAAGTGTAGCTAATGCATAAATGACCAGCAGAGTCTGGAACAAAAGTGTGAGCATGCTACTCCCTGAAGCCCTCTGCCAAAGTCCTTCTAAGACCTGGGAAAGTTACTCCCTTCCTCAAAAACCTCTTAGGCTTTCTTCCTACTAAAAGACAAACAACTTTTCTTCCACAACCTTAGCTTCTATAAAGCCTAGAAGAATCTGTGCTAGTTAGCAGCTCCCATCCCCACAAACACTCCTGAGGCAAGAAGTACCAGAGGACCATAGTACCCACAATGTTAAAGGAAAAAAAAATAAGAAAAAATCAGCCATCACCCACCACTGACTCTACCACTCCTGTGACTTTTCATTACTGCAAGACAGATTTCTTACTCCTCAGTAGGGATGTGAAATCCTGAGCTCTCTCTTCCACCCACAGCTGAGCAGGAAGACCCAAAGGGGTTTCAGAACAGCCCATTGATTGCCTGCCAACCTCAACTATATTTTTTTATAAATAGAAGTATGACAGTACTGCTAAGATTACATGTATTTTAAAAGTTGATTTGCAAATATTATTATTTTGGTCTAATGAGGTATTGATGGTAGTGAATGAAAAACAAACAAACAAACAAAAGATGGTGACTTCAATGGAGTCCCAATCACTCAGAGTGTCTAGCAAAATAATTGATCAGAAAATCAGCAAAATAGATGGAACTCATAGAAAAGCCTGTACATGTAAATAAGACCTATTGTGTATTCCCAAAATACTTAATATCAAGCATGCAAAAGATATACAGCCCTCTAACCACAGAGCCGGTTAAAATGCTATATACAGTAATTATATATTTATATAGTTATATATATAGTTATATATATAGTTATATAGTTATATATATATCTACAGCTATAGGTAGATATGACAAAATAGGTGTCCTTGGTAGAAGGTTGTATATTGTAGCTTTTTTCAAAAATGAAATTATTAAAGTGGCAATTTTAGCTTTCTCAAAAATGACTGTTCTTTGGCAGAGTCCTTCGTCCATGTGCACCTCACTTTGTGTCAAATGATTTACCAGGCTTGGCAATGTGTATTGTAGCAGACTCATTTAGTGATTTTACAAAATGCTTCACAGGTGGCACTGTACACCACCCTACCTCCAGTGTCCCATTCAGAGGAGGAGGAGGAGGAGGAGGAGGAGGAGGAGGAGGTACCCTTGCTGCCTTTTCTTGCCTGCAGTGGCTGGAAGTTTATCATGTCATTCAGTTCTCCATCAGGGCTTTACCAGTAGTTTGACCATCTGGCAATGAGCATTACCTGCATTGAATATTTCCCTGGCATCTGTACAATATCCTTTTCTCCCATTCCATAATTCTGTCTGCATTTGGTAGCTCTTCCTTATCTCCCAAAACCATTTGATTATCCTGAAAAACAGCTGATAGCAGAGCGGCAAGGTGAACGTGTAATTTTTTTTTCTTTTAATTACCAGCCTTCAGAGTATTGAACTGTGCCCTGGTTCCTCTTATTCTAGGCCAACCTGGATTGACTCTGAGCCCAGCATATTCACCGCTGTGCTGTTCATGCATATTAATGAGTGTTCGGCCACTGTTCTCCACAACACCTGTTTCCTAGCTCTGTTCAGCTTGTCCTTGTGCTTGAATAGTATGCAGTAGCAAAACTAAACAAGGTGGCTGAGCCTGGGCAACCTTAGTTAAAACTCTGAAGTAACTAATTTTCTGTCCCTCTGTCTTTTGCCCTGATTGAGCATCCTCCTGATCCTCATTGTCTTCGAATGCTACCTAGACACCCAGAACTGTGTCATGCCTGATTGACTCCCCAGTGCCTCTGTTTCCAAAAGTATCCCTCTCCATGAACAACTTGCTATGATCCCACCCTCTTTCAGTTGTCAATTACAAACATATGAACAATGGAGATCTCCATTTAAGTTCTGAAGAAGCCACTATTAAACTTTAATGCCTGTAAGTAGGAGCACATCACTGTCCCTTGGAAACGATCAGTCTCTCTGAATTATGAGCTAGGCATGATTTATCTCCAACTGTGAACCATGCATACTCATAGTCATTTTTGGTCCTCTAGCAACAAGCATGGCTCCTCGACCACTTTAAGTACTCAATAATTAGTCAGGAGAATGGATGCTTTTTTAAATTGATCAAAGCCAGTAGTGTATCAGAACCTAATTTTGGGACAGAGTAAAGCCCCATCTCTGGTCACAGATACCTCCTCAACCACAGCAGATCTAGACCCTGCAGATAGAAGGGTAGGAATGACGGGCACCCTTAGCGTCTGAATGTGTTGTAAACCAGTGTTTGCCTTCCAGTTGTCAAGGAACCATGTTGTTCAGGACTATATGGGTACTTGTATAGGCTTGGCTAGAACCGTAATCATTGAACCTGAGAAATTCAAAATAATTACATGTCATTGACTTTGTATTTTTTACAGATTTGTTATCCCTTCAATTTTTCTTAGTTGTAGCTTTCTACATTACAACTAGAATAGGAACAAGTTAGCTGGGCATGGAAAGTCTCAGCTCTGGAGCCCATTGCACTCCCTTGTACCTTCAGGAGGATGCTTAAGAATAATTCATTTCAACACTGTCCCTGAGCAGACAAATCATTCCGTGATTTTGTGTGATTCGGAAAAAAAAAATCTAATAGTTTTACCATCATTTCTTAAATAAAGACAGAAGTTTATTTGTTTTGTTCATTTTCAGGAACCCTAAGAATATACCCATGGCCACTAACCTAATCATATTACGAGTTGTAGTTCTTTAGATCAGCACCAGACCCAGTATTTCAGTTTAGCTTAAGTTGCTGTTGAATTCTTACAGATGTTTTTGTTGAGTAAACTGTTCAGGACAAACCTAGACATTTAATTCACCCAACAAGCACAACAGGCTTACTAAGAGGCCGTGTGTGTGTGTGTGTGTGTGTGTGTGTGTGTGTGTGTGTGTCTGTGTGTGTGTCTGTGTGTGTGTCTGTGTGTGTCTGTGTGTGTGTGTGTTACTTAACTGTGGAGAAATGCTACATCTTCTTAAATGCATACATTTAAAACACTAAAACACAGTCTTTAATGCCAATTGAGTTGAAAATGAGTGTTTTTAAGTAACCACTCCCTGATACTACAAACACATACTATTTCCTATGTTAGTCTCTCATATCATATGAATTTGTAGGACAATGCTCTGTAGTGTTGGCCTTCATCTTATCAGTGAAACATCTTACAGTGCCCTCACTAAAGGACAGAAGCAAAGGTCAGTCAACTGACTTCTCTGCCTTCTCTGCTTCAGGTGCCTGGATGGCACCTGATAGCGCCTTGCCTTCTCCAGGTCAGAACAACCTGGTTTTTTTCCCCTTTACTTAAATAAATGAAAAACCACAATTCTCATCCAAGAGGAGTGTCAACTACTGCATTGCCCTTTAATCTCCATCACATTCAATGTCAAGTAATATTTGCTAACCCTTTCCCTGTGATTAGAAAAAACGATGTGGCTCCAGTTGTGTTCTCATTGGATAGCACTGACCTGTCACTGACCCTCTTCTCCTGCCCTATTATGTTCATAACTGAGTTCTTTCAGCCATTTTGAGAGTCCCGAACCTAAGAACTAGCCCTAACACTTTGTAGCGGTGGGCAGTGGGGTTACCAGGGGTGCCAGCTTGCTTGTATGAAAACCCACCTCCCTGGGCAGTATGGTGATAGGATCAGGACTTGGTTTGACTCCTTTAATTCTCTTGGTGGGCCAGAAAACATGGCTCCATATGACACTCCATCACTGGATTGTGTCATTTGGGACCTAGAGGGAAGAGGGGTCTTCTTTAGAAATATAAGAAGCAAATGGGCCTGGATTCTAAACATAGTGGGACACTTGGACAGGAACTTTGTTAATAGTCGCATGTCTTTTCCTATACAAGCATGTTGTGAGTAAGCCTGCCCAGAAGAGCACAGACCATTACCATAGGCCTCAGTTCTCTTTCTCCTAACAGAGTAGTCCTTACTGCTAGAAAAATCTGGCTCCTTTCTTCTTTCCTTCCTTCCTTCCTTCCTTCCTTTCTTTCTTTCTTTCTTTCTTTCTTCCTTCCTTTCTTCCTTCCTTCCTTCCTTTCTTTCTTTCTTTTTCTTTTTCTTTTTCTTTTTCTTTATTAATTGATATTGTTGTTCTTCCTGTGGGGTTGCAATCTCCTTCATCTCCTTCAGCCCTTCCCCTAACTCTTCCATTGGCTCAGTCTGATGGTTGGCTGTGAGTGTCTGCATCTGAATTGGTCAGATGCTGCTAGAGCCTCTCAGAGGACAGACATACTAGGTTCCCGTATGGGAGCACTTCTAGGCATCAGCAATAGTGTCTGGGTTTGGTGTCTGCAGATGGGATGGATCCTGTGGTGGAGTGGTCTCTGGATGTCCTTTCCTTCAATCTCTGCTCCATTTTTTTCTTTGCATTTCCTTTAAACAGGAACAATTCTGGGTTAAAATTTTTGAGATAGGTGGGTGGCCCCATCCATCAACTGGGGGCCACCCTTATTTACTGGAGGTGGTCTCTTCAGGTTTTAGTGCTCCTCTGTTGGGTATTTCTGCAAATGTCATCCCTGTTGGGTCCTGGGAACCTCTCAATTCCTGGGCATCTAGGACTTTCTAGTGGTTCTCTCTATCCCCCACCCCTACTGCTACATAGTCCTGACCCTCTGGACTTCTATCCTGTCTCTTCCCATACCTGATCCTAGCCCCCCTCCTCTCTTCATCTCAGGTTACTCCCTCCCTCTACCTCCCGTGATTGTTTTGTTTCAAACCCTTCAAAGTAGGTTTGAAGCATCTGTACTTTGGTCTTCCTTCTTCTTAGGCTTCATATGGTCTGTGAGTTGTATCTTGGGTATCCTGAGCTTGGGGGCTAATATCCACTTATCAATGAGTACATACTATGCGTGTTCTTTTGGGTCTTGGTTACCTCACTCAGAATGATAGTTTCTACTTCCATTTACTTGCCTGAAAAATTCGTGAAGTCATCATTTTTAATACCTGAGTAGTGCTCCATTGTGTAAATGTACATATTTTCTGTATCCATTCTTCCATTGAGGAACATCTAGATTGTTTCCAGCTTCTGACCATTATAAATAAGGCTACTATGAACATAGTAGAGCATATGTCCCTATTACATGTTGGAGCATCTTCTGGGTATATGCCCAGTAGTGGGATAGCTTAGGTCTTTAGGTAGAACTATTTCCAATTTTCTGACTAACTGCCACATTGATTTCCACAGTGGTTGTACCAGCTTGCAATCCCACCAGCAGTGGAGGAGTTTTGCTCTTTTTCTACATCCTCACCAGCATCTGCTGTCACATGAGTTCTTGATCTTAGCCATTCTGACTGGTGTGAGGTGGAATTTCAGGGCTGTTTTTATTTGCATTTCCCTGATGACTAAGGATGTTGAATATTTCTTTAGGTGGTGCTCAGTCATTTGAGATTCCTCAGTTGAGAATTCTTTGTTTAGCTCTGTTCCCCATTTTAACAGGGTTATTTGGTTCTCTGGGGTCTACCTTCTTGAGTTCTTTGTATATTTTGGATTTTAACTCTCTACTAGATGTAGGGTTGGTAAAGATCTTTTACCAATCAGTAGGTTGCTGTTTTGTCCTATTGACAGTGTCCTTTGCCTTACAGAAGCCTTTCAATTTTATGATTAGATATTTATCAATTTTTTAATTAGATATTTTCTTTATCTACATTTCAAATGGTATCTCCTTTCCTGGTTTCCCCTCTGGAAAAAAAAAACTGTTCCCTCCCCCTTCACTCTGCTCACCAACCCACCCTCTCCCACTTGCTGGCCCTGGCATTCCCCTACACTGGGGCATAGAACCTTCACAGGACCAAGGGCCTCCCCTCTCATTGATGACTGACTAGGCCATCCTCTGCTACATACGCAACTGGAGCCATGAGTCCCACCATGTGTACTCTTTGGTTGGTGGCTTAGTCCCTAGGAGCTCTGAGCGAACTAGTTAGTTCATATTGTTGTTTGTCCTAAGGGGATGCAAACCCCTTCAGCTCTTTAGATCCTTCATCTATCTCCTTGAATGGGGACCCTGTGGTCTGCCCAATGGATGGCTGTGAGTTTCTACTTCTGTATTAGTTGGGCACTGGCAGAGCCTCTCAGGAGACAGCTATATCAGGCTCCTGTCAGCCAGCACTTGCTGGCATCCACAATAGTGTCTGGGTTTGGTGATTTAATATGGGAAGGATTCCCAAGTGGAGCAGTCTCTGGATTGTCCTTTCTTCAGTCTCTGCTCCATAGTTTTTCTCTGTAACTCCTTTTGTTCCTCCTTCTAAGAAGGATCGAAGTATCCACACTTTGGTCTTCCTTCTTCTTGAGTTTCTTGTGGTTTGTGGATTGTATCTTGAGTACTGTTGATCCTAGTGCCTGAACCATTTGAGTTCTGTTCAGGAAATTTTCCCTGTGCCAATGAGTTTGAGGCTCCTTCCCACTTTCTCTTCTATTAGATTCAGTGTATCTGGTTTCATGTGGAGGTCTTTGATCTATTTGGACTGGAGCTTTGTACAAGGAGATAAGAATGGATCAATTTGCATTCTTCTTCGTGCTAAACCAGCACCATCTGTTAAAAATGCTGTCTTTTTTTCCCACTGGTTGTTTTTTGGCTTCTTTGTTAAAGATTAAGTGACCATAGGTGTATGGGTTTATTTCTGAGTCTTCAGTTCTATTCCATTGATCTACCTGCCTGTTACTGTACCAATACCATGCAGTTTTTATCACTATTGCTTTGTAGTGCAGCTTGAGGTCAGGGATAGTGATTCCCCCAGAAGTTCTTTTGTTTTTGAGAACTGTTTTAATTATCCTGGGTTTTTTGTCATTCCAGATGAATTTGAGATTTGCTCTTTCTATCTCCGTGAATCATTGAGTTGAAATTTTGATGGGGATTGCATTGAATCTGTAGATTGCTTTTGGCAAGATGCCCATTTTTACTATATTAATCCTGCCTATCCACGAGCATCGGAGATCTTTCCATCTTCTGAGATCTTCTTCGATTTCTTTCTTGAAAGAGTTGAAGTTCTTGTCATATAGCTCTTTCACTTGCTTGGTTAGAGTCACACCAAGATATTTTATATTATTTGTGACTAGTGTGAAGGGTCTGGATATTTTTGTTTTTTTGTTTTTTTTTTAATTTTTTGTTTGTTTGTTTTTATTTTTTTTTCTGAGTCAGGGTTTCTCTGTGTAGCTGTGTAGCCTTCGCTGCTCTGGAACTCACTCTGTAGACCAGGCTGGTCTCGAACTCAGAAATCCACCTGCCTCTGCCTCCCAAGTGCTGGGATTAAAGGCATGAGCCACCACCGCCTGACAAGGGTCTGGATATTTTCCAATGAGATCTTTCTAAGCATCTTTCATCAAAGGCCATCACACTGCATATTGATGTCCTTGATTGAGCAGAGCAGTGTTCCTACCCATGTAAGGGGCTATGAATGTGTTGGCATGGAGAAAACAGTGCATTTGTCTAAGTAGTTTCCAAAAGGAGCTACTATTATGATAATTACTTGAGACAGGCTTTAAAAAATAGTCTCTAGGCTTTACCCCGAAGCACTCAGCGAGGATCTTGGGGTTTGATTTATGAAAGTTTGCATGGTGTTCATAATTCTTTGGAGCAGTATGGGATTTTAAAGGAATAGGTGATAATCCAGTGTCTCCAGCATTTGAGGACTGCTTTGTTTATATGCTGTGGGAGAGAGAGAGATGTGGTAGATAGACATTGTGCTAAGAACGGACATTTTTACATATTTTATGAAGTGTATATGAAAAAATAGTACAGGTTTTGTACTTGGTAAGTTGATGTCCAAATAATATATTTAAAGGTGAGTCACATATGTCCTTCTCCTAGCGCTGCTGAGAAAGCTCAGCTCTTCATTGAAGGGCAGAAAAATGTGCTGTTTGTACCCATTAAGCTCCCTGTTCCCAGTGGAGACATGTTCTTCCTCAGCCCTGTGGCCAAGAAGGAAATATCAATTACAAAATGTCTTCCAGTCTCTTCCCAGAGAGTGAGCAAATACCACAGCTAGGCAATCATCACACTGTGCATGGAGGTTGTCGGAAAGGTCAGACAAGACCTAATCCTCAAATAGGGTAGAGCCCTATAACATTCTTAATATTTTAATCTATCTGACTACTTTTCTTCTCTGTAGGATTTTATCCTGAGGACCTTGAAGCCCCAGCTGTTTCACATCCTTTTTACTTGCCATTCATCACGAAGCACCAAGTCTGGACACTGTCCCACCCCTGGCTCTGGGCACAAGCTGGAAGCTTTCTGGGTGTGATGCCCTCCTTCTGACCTTGATTGTCCTTTGTATTGGTAGAATGTGTAGGACTTTACTTGATGGCCTTTACTTGGTAATCCAAAATGAAAGGAACCATTTTTCTTTCTGGATAATATGTTTTGCTGTGACACTGTAAGCTGATTCAGTCAGTTAACACTACAGGCAGTATAAAAGTAAGATTGGCATACAAGGGACAAAGCCCAAGGCAACCTAACAAAGCAGTAAGTAAGTAAATAAATAAATATTTTTAAGCGTTGTAACTACAAGTGAATCTAATTTAACTATATTTCCTATTACTCACAGCTCTAAGCACAAAAATAAGTAAGGAATTTGGTCCTAAGAATTTGCTAGAAGAGAGGCTTGGTTGAGAGGAGATTGCCAGCAGAGGGCAGTGTAGAGGCGGGCATTCTCACACTGCCTCATGAGACTTTTGTCAGCCACTTTGTGATTTTCCTCACAGTAGAGAAATGGTTTCCTAAACCCAAGTCTCTGCTTGACAATAGAAAAATAAAAGATAGCAGGAAGTACTAGTGGCTCAGAGAAGAAAACAATAGAAAGGCCTGGATTACTCCTTAACTTCCGATCCCAGAAGGATGGGAGTTCACAAAGTCCAGGGTCTTCAGTGTCCTTGTGCCTGTTGTTGGTCAGAAGGGAAGAGTGGGGGAAGGACGTGAAGCACAACATCTCTGAGGTCGTTGAAGTCAGTAACTCGAGAATACAGTGTACCCATAGATTCCGTTGATCTCTTCAGATGACATTTAGTCATCTCAGTCAGTGAAGTCAGGCACCAAATTATGGATCAAGAGAAAATATCTCCTTTGAAAATACTGTCCAAATGACTATTATTAATATGTAACTGTTTCAAATCATCTCATTCTTAAGCTTTTATGGGCTTTATCAAATAGCTCATGCTTTTTAGCATTCATATTTCTCTTAGTTTATTACAATAACCGAATATTACCACATCAAAATCACCAAAAGTTTGGCAGGATCGTTATAAGAGTAGATTTTAGAACAAGTACCAGGAAAGAACGTTATATAAAACTCAATTCAGATGTATCCCATATCAGTTCCTATAGAGTAGTAGCTGAACATGAGGTGCCAGGAAACACAGACATGTGTTTTTACCGAATGACTCACAGTCTAGGAGCAAAGCAAGAAATGAAAACCTAAACACCCCTTCTCCAGAAAAAAATACATTTCCTGTGATGTCATAATCAACTCTAAGACCAAGTTTCTTAACCTGTGGGTTATGACCCCTTTGGGGGCCTGAATGACTCTTTTACTAGGGTCACCTAACACCATCAGAAAGCATATATATTTATAATATGATTCCTAACAGTAGCAAAATTACAGTTAAGAAGTAACAATGAAAATAGTGTTATGGTTGAATGTTGAGTGTAGCTTCTGCTACCCCCACCTAAGCTCCAGGAGCAGGCCCCACTACCCACTACCAGCCCCCACCCAACTTCCCTTGAATCCATGGATAAAAGACACAGACACATTTCAATTTCAATTTACCCTTTTGGCACAATTGCTGGGCACTACTTAACTCCTGCCTAAAAAAAGCATGCCTTCATCAGCACTCTTATCTCTGTACCTCTCCACCTGCCCTCAAGTTTAGTTGCTCAGTTACATCTAGTCCAGGCTATCCATCCTCAAGTGCCTGCCTGTAGGAGTGGCCACAGGCCGCTGTTCCTCCTGAGATCTCACATGGCTGCTTGGTTTTTCTCTCTACAGAGTATGTCTGAGTATACTCTCTCTCCTCTCTTCCCTTGCATCTCTCTGCTTGCCTCCAAGGACCTGGAAGTCCCACCTATCCCTTCTGCCTTCCAATTGGCCCATGGCTTCTTTACTGGCAGATCAAGAACCAATTGGGGAACAGGAAGTCAGCCTTAGAACCACTCTTACAGTGGGGGTCACCACAACATGAGGAGCTGTATTAAAGGGTCTCAGAAGGTTGAGAACCTCTGTCCTAAGACAACAACTAGCATAGAAAAGAGTTCTGCGCTAGCTGAGACCTCTTCAGACACTTTGAGTTGGGATTCCTAACCATCTGCACTTCCTCTACCCTTTTTTTTTTATTGTTTGTTTGTTTGGTTGGTTGGTTGGTTGGTTTTTTTGAGACATGGTTTCTCTGTATAGCCCTGGCTGTCCTAGAACTCACTCTGTAGACCAGGCTGGCCTCGAACTCAGAAATCCACCTGCCTCTGCCTCCCAAGTGCTGGGATTAAAGGCGTGCGCCACCACTGCCTAGCCTTCCTTTACCTTTTAACGACTCAGGTCATGACAACACTGAACCAGTTTCTAAGGTTATCACTATCAAAATTTAATGTTTCTGTGCCAGTCAAATACAAACATGGTTTCATTGATACTTTCTCTTTCACTGATAATAAAAACAGAGAAGACTTGTATTTGAAGGGAATGAAAGGCTCTGAGAGTCACATAAAGGTGCAGACAACATGGAGTCAGCCAAATATGGGTCTCAAGGATTCCTGGGGAGACGTGAATTAGAAAATGTGCCAATGATATAATCCATTGTATAACTATTTTCGGCAAATTGCCACTTTCATGTAATTTCATATAAATATGTCCTTGAGACCAAGCAGGTGCCTGTCTCCTTGCACAGTTGCCTGTGGTCCTCTCCTTTTCTTTACCACCCCTCATTCTCTCTGGCTTCCAGGCTTGGGCCTTAGAGTATGATGATGTAAGAGAATTTTCCAAGCAGAAGATAGCTCTGTGGTGACACAGAGAAATAATTGCTAAGTGTGCTTGGAGCCAGACTGCCTAGCTCGACTCCACCTCTATCACTATTCTTTATGAAACACTAGGGAAGTTATTCTTTTTATACTTCCACTTTTATTTGTAAAGTGGAGCAGATGTCAGTAAGCTATGAGCATCCAACAGGCTACTCATGTTGAAACAACAGCTGGCACATAGTAGGCTCTTATTACACATGCCCTTAACTTCTAGATGATGTCATTTTGCTAGGTGTCTAATATTACCAAGTTCAAGTATAGATGTTCAGACTTGTTATTTGTAAGACTTTGATGATCATTTTCCCCAAATTAGTCTACTTGTTCTGGGCAGTTTATAACCTGGATTTCCTATGCTACTTAGCTGTACTGTTCTGTTAACCTTTTTTCTAAGAATGTCTGAATTTTACAGTTCCACATATAACCAAACACTTCAGTTAAATTATTTTATAATATTGAATATGACACATGGCACACGGTATAATTCAGTGGCTGTGGACACATTGCCCTTCTGTCCTTCATATAGGAGAAGTATATGTTGCTTTAAGCTTAGGGATTTTCTTGCACAGAAAGGATGTGTGTCAAGACAAAAAAAATGGGTTACTGTGCAAATAGGGAAAGCAGTGAACACTTTACTTACACTCCTATCTTTAGGTCTACTGCCTGCCACACTGCTGCCAACGTTATATCTAAAACACAGATGGGACTGTTATTCTGCCGCCTAATAGTCTTTCAAAAGCTCCTCACTGCCTAGAAAAATGTTCAAACTCCTTAACAGACGCTAAACTTGAAACAATCTGTTCCCACTATGCCTTTGTAAGTCCAGACACTCAGTTCCCGCTCCACACTGGGTCTGACTTCAGAACACATCTTACACTTGCTCTTCTTCCTTAGTACATATGGGTGCAATGAGAGGAACACCTTCCTTAGCTGGCACACTAGCTTCCCTCGGGGTTCGCTGTTACACTATTAGGGTTGCACTCTATTGGCTTGCAGGAAAAGTTAATCACTTAATCAGCCTTTTCGCAGGGGGCTGACTTTAAATACAGTATTAGGGATACACTGAGAAATCAAATCAAACATCATCTCTACCCTTGGTGGAGCATATAGTAAAGAAAGTTAGATGTTAATATTCTAAATATGAAAGAAAACTATGATACAAGATCACTAAGGAAGTTTGAAAAGGCCCTTTTAAAAGATCCAAAGAATCCTTCACATTGCAGTAAACTCTCAAGGTCAGGGGAGCATTTAATTAATTCATCATCTTTTTAATACTTTTTTAAATACTTTAGTCCATGTCCACCTCCTGGTTCACCCTCCCACACTTCCTCATCCCATTCATCTTCCCCCTGTCTACAAGAGGATCCCCTGTGCCCCCACCAGGACTCCCCACTCCTTGGGTCCTCAAGTCTTTCAAGAGTTAGGCACTTCTTTTCCCACTGAGGCTAGACCAGGCAGTCCTCTGCTGTATATGTGTTGTGGCCCTCAGACCAGCTAGTGTATGCTGCCCGGTTGGTGACTCGGGATCTGAGAGATCTCAGGGGTCCAGATTGGTTGAGACTGGTGGTCTTCCTATGTGGTCACCCTCCTCCAGCTTCTTTGAGCCTTCCCTTAATTCAGCCTTAGGGGTACTGGACTTCAGTCCAATGGTTGAGTGGAAATATCTGCTTCTGCCTCAGTCAACTGCTTGTTGGGCCTCTTGGAGGACAGCCATGCTAGGAGCATCAGTAATAGTGTCAGGCCTTGGAGCCTCTCTTCAAGATGGATCCCAATTTGGCCTGTCACAGGACAGCCTTTCCTTCAGTCTCTTCTCCATTTTTGTCCCTACAGTTCTTTTAGATAGAAACAGTTATGGGTCAGAGTTTTTGACTGTGGATTAGTAACCCTGTCACCATCAAGTGGTGACTTGATGCCCTGTCTTTCTACTGGAGGTAAACTCTACCAGCTGTCTCTCCTCACTGGTGGACATTTCATCTAAGATCCAACTCTTTGAGTCCAGAGAGTCTTTCACCTCCCAGGTCATTGGTACATTCTAGAGGGTCCCCCCCACCTCCCACACCCCAAGGTTACATATTTACACTCATTCTGCTGGCCCTCAGGGCTTCTCTCCTGTCTCCCCACTTCAATACCCCATCATGTTCCCCCTTTCCTCTCTTCCTCCCTTCTCCCACCAAGATTCCTCCTCCCTCTGCCTCCTATGACTGCTTTTTTCACCCTCTCAAGTGGGATTGAAGCATACTCACTTGGGTCCTTCTGCTTGTTAAACTTCTTGAGTTCTGTGGATTGTATCTTAGGTATTTTGTACTTTTGGCTAATATCCCCTTATTAGTGAGTACGTACCATGCATGTCCTTCTGGGTCCGAGTTACCTCACTCAGGATGATATTTTCTAGTTCCATCCATTTGCTTGCAAAACTCGTGATGTCGTCATTCTTAATAGCTGAATGGTATTCCATTGTATAAATGAACCACATTTTCTGTATCCACTCTTCAGTTGTGGGACATCTAGGTTGTTTCCAGCTTCTGGCTATTACAAATAAGGCTACTATGAACATAGTGGAGCATGTGTCCTTGTGGCATGGTGGGGCATCTTTTGGGTATATCCCCAAGAGTGGAATAGTTGGGTCTTCAGGTAGAACTATTTCCAATTTTCTGAGGAACCACCAGATTAATTTCCAGAGTGATTGTACCAATTTGCCATTCCATAAGCGATGGAGGAGTGTTCTTCTTTTTCCACACCCTCACTAGCATTCACCACAATCAAGTAGGCTTCATCCCATGGATGCAGTGATGGTTCAATATATGAAAATACATTAATGTAATATACTATGTAAACAAACTCAAGGAAAAAAGTCACATGATCATCTCATTAGATGCTGAAAAAGCCTTTAACAAAATACAACACCCCTTCATGTTAAAAGTCTTGGAGAGATCAGGAATTCAAGGCCCCTACCTAAACATAATAAAAGCAATACACCACAAACCAAAAGCTAATATTAATTTAAATTGAGAGATACTAAAGCAATCCCACTAAATTCAGGGGCAAGACAAGGTTATCCACTGTCTCTGCATTTATTCAATATAGTACTCGAAGTTCTAGCTAGAAAAATAAGACAACAAAATGAGATCAAGGTGATAGAATTGGGAAGGAAGAAGTCAACATATCACTATTTGGAGATGATATGATAGTATACATAGGCAACCCCAAAAATTCTACCAGAGAGCTTCTATAGCTGATAAACAGGTTCATCAGAGTGATAGGATATAAAATTAACTCAAACAGATTAGTAGCCTTCCTTTATACAAATGATCAACAAACTGAGAAAGAAGATAGGGAAACACCCTTCACAATAGTCACAAATAATATAAAAATGTCTTGGTGTGACTTTAACCAAACAAATGAAAGATCTGTATGACAAGAACTTCAAGTCTCTTAAGAAAGAAATCGAAGAGGACCTCAGAAAATGAGGAGATCTCCCATGCTCATGGATTGGTAGGATTAACATAGCAAAACTGGTCATCTGACCAAAAGCAATCTACAGATTCAATGCAATCCCTATCAAAATTCTAACATAATTCTTCACAAACATGGAAAGAGCAATTCTCAATTTCATATGGAAAAACAAAACAAACAAACAAAATAACATAGTGAAAACAATTCTTAACAAGAAAAGAACTTCTGGAGAAATCACCATCCCTGACCTGAAGCTGTACTACAGAGCAATAAAAACTGCATGGTGTTGGTACAGAGATAGACAGCTTGATCAATGGAATAGAATTGAAAACCCAGAAATAAACACACACACTTATGCATACTTGCTCTTTGACAAAAAAATTCAAAAATATACAATGGAAAAAAGAAAGCATCCTCAATAAATAGCGCTGGTTTAACGGGCAATCTGTATGTAGAAAAATGAAAATAGATCTATATTTATCACCTTGCACAAAGCTCAAGTCCAAGTGGATCAAGGACCTCAATATGAAACCAGATACACTGAATCTAATAGAAGAGAAAGTGGGGAAGACTCTGAAACTCATTGGCATGGGGGCAAGGGAGGACCTAAACAGAACATCAATGGCTCAGGCTCTAAGATCAAGAATTGATAAGTGGGACCTCATGAAAATGAGAAGCCTCTGTAAGGAAAAGGACATAGTCAATAGGACAAAGCGGCAACCTACAGGTTGGGGGAAAAAATCTTCACTAACTCCACATCTGCTAGAGTGCTAATATCCAAAATATATCAAGAACTCAAGAAGCTAATCCCCCAAAACTGAACAACCTAATCAAAAAATGGGGTATAGATCTAAACTGAGAATTCATGACAGAGGAATCTCAAATGGCCAGGAAGCACTTAAAGAAATGTTATTAGTGATTAGTGATTAAGTCCTTAGTGATTAGGGAAATGCAAATCAAAATGACCCTGAGATTCCACCTTACACCAATCAGAATGGCTAAGATCAAAAACCTCAGATGACAACACATGTTGTCGAGGATGTGGAGAAAGAGGAACACTCCTCCATTGCTGGTGGGTTTGCAAACTGGTCCAACCACGTGGAGAGTATTCTAATCAAAGGGAATAACATGCAGAAGGGCCTGGTGGCAAAAAAGAGCATCCTTGGATGGTCCTAGGAACTGGCTTCAGAAATGCTGGTGAGGCACCTGAAGCCAGTTGGCTCTGGAGAGCTATACAACAGCTTTTCCTCTTGCGACTTAATCTACTCCAGTTACTCTTCAGAGTCTAGAAGAGGATAATGTGACACTTCCAGAAAATTCCAAATGGACCTCATCAACAGGTTCTGAAAACCATCTCCTAAGATCTACTTACAGCTTTAATTTTTAAATTCTGCCCATAATGCTCCCAATGGATAGCTTGTGAGTTGGAAAGTTGTATCTAGCTCCAAGGTAGCTACTACTTAGAAAACAGAAACAGCTTGTTTTTAATGGGAGATGTGACTACACACACAGTAGCTGACCCTGCAACTATTCGCTGCCACACACATACCGAGTGTGCACTGCAGACAACGAAGATGCTACTTGCTGGTAAAACCGAAGAGCCTAACCTGACACTGGAACACTGTCTTCACAATGTTCTAGTCCCGTCAGTCTTAGAAAATGGAATACATTGCTTTGAAAATAATTACTTCCCCCCAATTCTAGAGATTCATTTGCTATGCCCCTTTTGTAGTAAAAATAAGAGAAGATGTTTGACCTCTCAGAGTTCACTACAAAAGCAAGATGTGTCCTAGAGGG
The DNA here is from genome assembly GCF_008632895.1 of Mastomys coucha. Lineage (NCBI taxonomy): Eukaryota > Metazoa > Chordata > Mammalia > Rodentia > Muridae > Mastomys > Mastomys coucha. The sequence continues at coordinate 82,172,716 of NW_022196896.1, read as the reverse complement.
TGGATTCTTGGGAGTGGGATGGGGAAGCATGTTTCACCTAAGAAACAGCTTTGTATTTACATTCTATGTGCATCATAAGCACGATTAGAATGTGCATTGATTTCTATTTATTCTACTTACTCTGCAGACAATTATTAAGTTATCATCGGCTCAGCTGTGACAACTGTGATCAGGAATACTTGGGTTAAATGTATTTTATTTCCTTAGTCCAGAAAATTGAAATGTTGTAAAATCAAACAAACAACCAAAAACAAAACAAAAGTAACCCTCTAAGACTTTCACATCTCTTTTATCCATTTGATTGAGACTGACATAAATACCAGATATTAATTTCAACCATGTGATTGAGGAACATTGGCATGCCGTACTAATTATAGTGCGGGTCCCCGAAGTGATAGATGGGGTGGCAGGGATTCCGAGATGAGTCTCGAATCAGAACATTCCATCACTCTTGATAGAATCGGAACGGAACTTTCCACTCTCCTCCAGTGAAGTGGGTTAGAGAGGAAAGAAAACTGTAAGCATTCCCTCTCCATTCTAAAACTCAGGCTTTTGTGTTTCTACTAAGTGTCTTTTGGGAACTGTTCTCTTGCCATTCAGGACATGGAGAAGATGGAGCTGTGGCAGCCAGTAAGGCAATTTGTGCTACTAAGCCTGCTTAGTGCTATCAAAGGAGCTGTCACCTGTTTGCCAGTCAGCTATCCTGCCTCACTATTATAGCTCCTACAGAGTTCAAATTCAAGTTCACAGTTCTTTTAAAAAGAGGCCTGTGTGAGTGTTGCTTAGATACTAAAACCTCAGACTTATAGTGCTTCACACTTCTTTGTCCTTATTATAAAACACTTAGCCAGAAATTTACGACCCTGGGGAAAGTAAATTCCCTTCAGACAGAAAGGAGAAGCAGGCTACCATCTTCCTCCTGTTAGATCATCATTTCACAAGTAGGTGCTTTGGGATTCTGGAACACACAAACTAGGGATTTTATATTTGACAGAAACTCCCTTTGCTTCCCATGTCTGGGTTCTTTTCTGGAGATCATCGGAAAGCAGACGAGCTTCCTCAAACCACCCCTTAAGGATTTTGAAACTCTGTGGATATTTGTTATAAAGCAACTGAAAGCTGACACTTAGACTCTGTAAAAATATTTCTTGGAGCAAGATGTAGTAACTTCAGTTCTCTTGTGAGCTGCTTCTTTGTTATTTATTATGAGTGAAATGTACCCTTAGTTACAAGAACAAAAGCAAACAGTGCCTTTGAGGACCAATGTGAAGTCCCATAAACCCTTATGCTGGCATTCTGAATAAGAAAACAACAGTTCTATGTGCGGGCTTGGAGCACAGAGACTACACTCCGAAAAGCTCATCAGCCAGAAAACACAGGCTGGAAAAGCTTAGTGCAAGCTTTCAATCACTTAAGTCCAAGTTCCTGCCTGCTGGCTCTACCACATGCTTTCCTTAAAGCAATGGATTTCCATTGGCAGACAAGAAAGGATTTTTTTCATTTTTGAGTGGAGGGGTTTCTATTAAAACATCTATCCAGGAGCTCTGGGGTGGGGGGTAGGGGTAAAAAAAGAGGTCACAGAGTACTACCCAAGCAGAAGGGAACATTAAAGTTAAGTAAAATGACAAAATTTTATAGTCAAAGTTATTAAAGAGGACATTTTATCTATCTGGAAAAGCTGCAATGCAGTGTGCCTTCATGTTGGCCACCTCTTGTTCCCTAGCTGTCAGGGCACTGACTTGTGGGTAGGTTTAAATAGCAGGCACCAAACTTTTGGCCATGGAACTATTCGTAAGGAGAGAAAAAAAGTGGCATTTGTCAGTAAGCACATGCAGAGTGAGAATTCTGCTATCACTTGTGGCCCATGTCAACAATAGGACATGTTACTCCTGACAGCAGAAGCCTCTGGAAACACCTGCACCTGGCATACCGAACTGAAACCCATGACCTGCTCAGAGCAGACCAAGGCCCCCTGACATCTTAGGAGCACATCCCCTGCACCCATCAAGCAACGCCTGTAACTTGTCCTGTGGTACCTGATACCTCTGTGCTTTATTTATGTATTTTATTTACTTACTTATTTTCAACTAGCTAGTGTGTGGGTGCAAGACCCGTGAATTCATTCAGAGCAGCTTCTGGATTCCTCTGTGTCCTGCTCCATGTCCAACAGGCTCTGAAGGAGCAGAACTCTTGTCATGAATGCCTGTCGCTGCCAGAATCACGTGGCAAGAGAAGAATATACTTTAATGAGATAGTTTATGATGAAAATGCACGTATGCATGATGGTTTGTTGTTGTTGCTGCTGCTGCTGTTGTTCTGGCAGTGTGTGTCCATGAATGCGTGTGTGTGTGTGTGTGTGTGTGTGTGTGTGTGTGTGTGTGTGTGTGTGTGTTGTAATATAGTAAAACTGAAGGCACGACTATTGGGCCTCCTTCACATCCATTTCTGTGATAAGACAATCAATCCTAAGTGTGCTTTCCAACAATACAGCCTTCAAGAACAACATTTTACAAATGAGACCCACAGAAGCCTTTGTTCAAGGTCATGGGAAGGTCAGCCTCTTCCTTAGTATTTGGTCAAAGATGCCTGAGAAAACTCTGCAGTCTCACAGCGACGGGGATCTGTAGTCTAACAAAGCTCCCCTCTTCCCCCATCCCCCAATTCTTATGCAGGTGAGAAATTCTGAAATGATTAATCACCAGTCTTAATGTTCTCTCCAGTGTCAAGCTGGATAAAGCAGTAAACCGCCTCTTATCTTAAATCTTAAGTCCGCCTCAGAGCTCCTGCTGAGTCACCTCTGCAGTGCCTTGGCTCATAGGCAGCTGAAGAGTTCATAATAATCTATTCAGAAAGCAATGAGGGGATATTAATAATCATTCTTTACTTGGAAGGTACTGACCTACAGAGATAAATCAGTGACCTTCATGGCAATGGGAGAATTGAGGGGGCCTCCTTCCAGTATCTGCTTTCAGGTGCATGACTAGAGTTCGAGGAGTGGAGGAGGAAAAGCAGAACCACGCTGGAGAAGGGTTGTGTTGACCTTCTCCAAAGCACCTGAGTTAACCAGCACCAGTCAGTTCAGAGGAAAGGCAACAAGACAAGGAGGGAGCTGCCAGCCTGAGAGAGAGGGATGTGCTCAGTGGCCTCCGTCTGCTAGCCGTGAAACTGGTGGCCTCGACTCATTCACTAAAATTCTTAAGTCTTAGTTTTCTGTCAGCAATAGTAAGACCATGTCCAGATGTGCCTTCAGGGAATGTCCAGATGTGCCTTCAGGGAAATTGTAGTCTTTGGCCACAAGCTTTGAGGTTTTGATTTTGAAGACATACACCCTCATGAGTAGAGATCTGAGGACCTGGTGGATTTCATTGAAAGGCCATTTCACTCCAAAGTCAAAGACTCCTGCCGTACCTCACCAGAGGTGTGGGGATGTGGGGTAAAGAAAAAGAATCAGGCCGGGCAGTGGTGGCGCACACCTTTAATCCCAGCACTTGGGAGGCAGAGGCAGGCGGATTTCTGAGTTCGAGGCCAGCCTGGTCTACAGAGTGAGTTGCAGGACAGCCAGGGCTACACAGAGAAACCCTGTCTCGAAAACCAAAAAAAAAAAAAAAAAAGAATCAGAAACCAGCAGTGCCTGTGAAAATGTAACTCTTACTTCTAAAATGAGAGAACATACCTCAGGATTGTGTTAATCATGTTTACAAAGCATGTTCTATTTCGGCCAGGAATTCTCCACTCAGGATGCTAAATACAGTAAGTGGCAACTAGGTTTATACACATCCATTTACTCTGGAAACACTTCTTCGCCAGTTTGCCTGTAAAGTGTCCATTCTTGATATATTCCACAGCATGTTTCCTGGAAAGATTCTCCCTGTAAAAAATTATCAAAGATGAGTCTTTTCTATCAAATACTATAATAATGTGTTTTTAGGACAAATAATTAAAAATCTTTTTGTTCCCCCATCTGGTCGGACTTTTAAAAGAATATTTTAATTTTCTCCATTCAGTAAAACTTTTGTTTATACAAAGCCCACTGCTCTATTCTAGGAATGTAGTGCTCGGGACCCGTGACCCTTTTCCTCCTCAGAGCAGTGACCTCTTTTCCCCACTCTTCCTCCATTTCCTGTGTGGCAATCCTTTTCTTTATTTTTTTTTATGTGGCTTTTTTTTTTTAAGATTTATTTATTTATTTTATATATAAGTACACCATTACTCTCTTCAGACACACCAGAAGAAGGCACCAGACCCCATTATAGATGGTTGTGAGCCACCATGTGGTTGCTGGGAATTGAACTCAGGACCTCTGGAAGAGCAGTCAGTGCTCTAAACCATTGAGCCATCTCTCCAGTCCCCCTTTTCTTTATTTTTATGACCTATAATATTCTTTTTTTATTAGATGTTTTATTTATTTACATGTCATACAGTATCTCCTTTCCCAGATTCTCCTCCAAAAAAAGAAAAAAATTAAAATAAAAAACAAAAACAAAAACAGCCAGGCAGTGGTGGCACACGCCTTTAATCCCAGCACTTGGGAGGCAAAGCCAGGCAGATTTCTGAGTTTGAGGCCAGCCTGGTCTACAGAGTGAGTTCCAGGACAGCCAGGGCTATACAGAGAAACCTTGTCTCGAAAAACAAAAACAAAAACAAAAGCAAACCCCTGTTCCCTCCCCCTTCCCCCCTGCTCACCAACCCACCCTCTCCTGCTTACTGGCCCTTGCATTCCCCTACACTGGGGCATAGAACCTTCACAGGGCCAAGGGCCTCTCCTCCCATTGATGACCGACTTGGCCATCCTCTGCTGTACATATGCTGCTGGAGCCATTAATCCCACCATGTGTACTCTTTGGTTGGTGGATTAGTCCCTGAGAGCTCTGAGGGTACTAGGTACCCTCATATTGTTGTTCGTCCTAAGAGGCTGCAAGTCCTTCAGCTCTTTGGGTCCTTTCTCTAGCTCCTTCACTGGGGACCCTGTACTCAGTCCAATGTGAACCTCTAGTTCCGTATTAGTCGGGTACTATCAGAGCCTCTCAGGAGACAGCTATATCAGGCTCCTGTCATCCAGCACTTGCCGGCATCCACAATAGTGCATGGATTTGATGATTGAATATGGGAAGGATTAAGTGGATACTAACCCAGAAGATCAGAATACACAAAGTACAATACACAAACCACAAGAAACTCAAGAAAAAGGAAGACCTAAGTGTGGATACTTGGTTCCTTCTTAAAAGAGGGAACAAACTCCCATGGAAGGAGTTGTAGAGACTAACTATGGAGCTGAGACTGAAGGAAGGACAATCCAGCAACGAGCTCTTTCAGTCTAACCAAATGAATAAGACTAAAATCAGATCCTAGCTAGTGGGGAAAACACACAGCCTCCTCCCAAGCTAGAATAAATCCCAAATGCATGTCCTGTTTCCCTGTGCTTTGCCCTCCAAGCTCCCCCTCTTGATGGAGGTTAAAGTTTGTCTGGCCCAGACATCTCAGATGGAGTGGTGCTTTCTTCCTTTGCTACCTGACTTGTCTTTAACATCCTGACCATGTTTCAAAGTAGGAAAATGGTGACTACCGAATTATTTTGAGCCCATTCCTGTTCCCCAAATTACTCAGTTTTAATCATAAGTAGATCTCAAACAAATCCAGCCACTTCTTAGTTTTCTAAGAAAAAAAAATAGGTTTATTACAAGTCTATTAATGGGAGAGGAGCTGGTTCTTAGAGTTAAATAAAATTATAAAAGGCCAAAGTAAGGGTCTGTTTAGAGAATTATTTGATATCTAGGTGACTTTCCTATAAAACATAGTCAATGGGCTGGCTTGACAAACATTTGTTGAGCAAGAATCACCCTCAAGTCAACTCCCCAGAATCTTCAAAGTGGCAGCGTGAAAGGTCCTGCAAAGTAAGTATAGTGCCTGCTTACTTCACTCCAGCTTTTAACAACTCTTTAGCACCAAGTTTATACTACACATATCTTACAGAGATTTGATGGAGTTGGTTCATTCTAGTTTACAAGAAACAGAGTATTGAAATTTCAGGACTTAGCAACTTTATGGGTAAGTTTATTCATCTTGCCAGGGACTGGCTCAGAAATTGTCATATGACTCAAATGACAATATGACAATATGGCTCAAGGGGAACTTCAGCCTGAGTAGACTGACTGGGTAAGACAAGGGATACCTAGACACATGTTGGGGTGGACAGGGGTCTTGGAAAGAATATTGTAGGTATAACATACAGGAACACATTTTAAACATAGCTTGAGAAACTTGGCAAAGCAGTTGACTTCTACAAAAAGGTGTGTGGTTACTCAAAGCAGCTTAGCTAGCATACATAGGCAGGAAATGTACTTTGTGTTCTAACACAGTTCTTACCTCATTGGTGGGAGCTGGACTTACAATCCAACCTGGTTGACTAATTCATGATTTTCACTAAGGAGTAGAGAGCCTTAGAAAACCCCTGGAATCTCAGAGTTGGGCAAACAGAAACATATGCAAAACTGTCACAGGAGGGAGAAGTTTATGAAATACTGGCCCTCAGCAGGCTAACCATCTTTGAAAGAAAAACAAAAGCAAAAACCATATACCTTTATTCTCTTTTTAAATTCAGCTAACATATCCTAATTGCCTGAAGTCTCTAATAACAGCAGTTTATTGTTGGATGAGTAATTGGCGCTGATTTGTGAAAGCAGTCTTGCTGAACCTGTGGACCAGTCTGCTAACACAGGAAATAATTATTCTGCGTATCTCTCTAGCATGGCTAAAAGGTGAGCCCACCTTCCTAGCAGTGGCCCCTTGGCCAGATGATTTATTCTGCCAAGCTGGATGTTAGGTCTCCATTGAAGTCAGAGATTTTTATTTGTATTTTTTATTTCATTTTATTTTATTTTATGTTACTTTATTGGTGCTAGAAGTGGTTTTCTTTTAAGGAGTCTTTCCTGTTACTCTACCAGCAAGAGAGATTCTGAAATAACCATTGAAGGTACCAGGATGACTTATTTTTCACTTAGCCTTTCTGTGAGGATTTATTTTCTGTTCAGCTTCTTTCTCAACCAACCATCTTGAATGCCTATCCTGAAAGTCTGTAGTTAGATGCAAAGGACTGAAAATATTTGCAGATAATTAAGTATATGTGTACCAGTCACAGCATACAAAATATTTGGATGAACTAAAAGGCTAACAAGATACTGACTAAGGAAGTCATGGCTTTGTTATGAGTAAATTTAACATGATAAGATTCTCATACTGTATGGAGGAAAGCATATTGTAAAGTAATGTTTTTGATGCCAAATATGACTATGAATTTAAGGATAAGTAGGCATATAAATATGTATATATAGACTATAAATAATTAAAAATTAAGAAGCATATTCATCTAGACAATTTATATGTATACATATGTGTGTACATGTACATAAACAAGGAGCCCCCCTAGGCTGAGAGGCAGAGAAGTTCATGAAAGTAGGGCTCAAATTATCAGCTGATGATGAGGGCTTTGTGTGTGAGAGCGTGTATGTATACCTGTGTGTGCATGTGTGTATAAAGGTGTGTGCAAGTGACAGTGATGAAAGACAAGTATATGTGCATGGATGACGAGGCCTCAGATCAATGGGATATAGATAGATAGATCAGATACACACACACACACACACACACACACACAGAGAGAGAGAGATAGAGACAGAGAGACAGAGAGACAGAGACAGAGAGAGACAGAGGGAGGCTGTTTCTTGTGAGCCATCCATCTTGTTGTTTGTTGGTTGGTTGCTTTGTTGATATAAGGTTTTAATATTTAGTTCTGATTAGCCTGCAACAGTCTATGTATGCCAGGCTCGCTTCAGACTCACAGAATTTGCTCTCCTGTGTCTCCTACCCACCTTCTTGGGTTTCTGATACAGGATCTTGCCCTGGATCTGAGGCTTTCCAATTAGCCTGGGATAGGTGACCACTGAGTTCTAAGGACTCTGCTTCTACCTCCCCAGCACAGGGATTGCAGGTACATGGTAGCATGACTGGCATTTTTTTTTTGAGACAGGGTTTCTCTGTGTAGCCCTGGCTGTCCTGGAACTCACTCTGTAGACCAGGCTGTCCTCGAACTCAGAAATCCACCTGCCTCTGCCTCCCAAGTGCTGGGATTAAAGGCGTGCGCCACCACTGCATGTGTTCCAGATCTAACCCAGGTCCTAACACTTGTGTGGCAAGTACTTATCTAACTGGGAGGGAGCAGGGGGCTAGTTGGGAACATTCTCCCTTAACTTCTTTCAGAGATTTTATTATTTAGCTCATGGCCCTCCCCACTGCCTGCCTGAGTAGCAGGCATGCTTACATAGCGTACGTAGACAACCAGTGTGCTCTCAAACCCATCTTGAGAGGCCGAGGGACTCTGAACTGAAAATCAATCTTTTCCATGAACTAACTCCCTGGTACAACTATGTCAACATTGATATCCTAGGAAAATGACCAAGGAGCTTTTTGAAAATGTCAAGGCTAGAACTGCACACCTAGAAACTATGAATAAAGAGACTTGTGTAGACCTGGATCATTGGCAGCTTCAAGAACCTGTTGTATGCAGACAGAATTGAGAACCAAAAAGAACATGCTATGAGAAGACCAAGGGTCTACATTTGAAAGTGTTTCTAGACACATAGAAAGAAGCATAATTATACACACCACATAAACACACACAGACACATATACACAGACACACACAGACACATACACACAGAGACACGCATACAGACACACACAGACACATATACACAGACACATACACACACAGACACACACACAGACACATACACACAGAGACACATAGACACACAGATACATACACACACAGACACATACACACACAGACATATACACACAGAGACACATACACACGCACAGATACATACACACATACACGGGAGTTCTATATTTTAAGGGAATCTCTGTCTGCCTGAAAATAAGTTAAAACAATTAAATAAGAAAATGTTATCTAATGAAACTACTAAAATTTTAAAAGAAAAAGACAAGTTGTGGGACCCAAGAAAAAGTACTAATTGACTGTGAGACAGAAACAATCCGACTGACATTATACTTTATAACAGCAATGTTTTATAATGTTTTATGCAAGAGTACAATTGAATAATATATAGCTAAGTATAAAGAAGGAAAGAAAGAGTGAAAGAAAGAAGGAAAGAAAAGAAAAAAGAGAAAAGAAAGAAAGAAAGAAAGAAAGAAAGAAAGGAAATTATTTAAGTGTCTTATATTCAATTTATCTGATCTTAGACATGCACATACTGAACAAGTATTTTTTTTTGCTTTTCACATTTTATTTTTTATTAGATATTTTCTTTATTTACATTTCAAATGATATCCCCTTTCCTCATTTTCCCTCCAAAAGAAGAAAAAAATGTTCCCTCCCCTCTCCCCCTGCTCATCAGCCCACCCTCTCCGGCTTCCTGGCCCTGGCATTCCCCTACACTGGGGCATAGACCTTTCACAGGGCCAAGGGCCTCTCCTCCCATTGATGACCGACTAGGGCATCCTCTGCTGCTGGAGCTATGAGTCCCACCATGTGTACTCCTTGGTTGGTGTTTTAGTCCCTGGGAGCTCTGAGGGTACTAGTTAGTTAATATTGTTGTTCATCCTAAGGGGCTGCAAGCCCTTCAGCTCCTTGAGTCCTCTCTCTAGCTCCTTCAATGGGGACCCTGTGTTCAGTCCAATGGATGGCTGTGAGCCTCTACTTCTGTATTAGTTGGGCACTGTCAGAGTCTCTCAGGAGACAGCTATATCAGGCTCCTGTCAGCCAGCACTTGCTGGCATCCACAATAGTATCTGGGTTTGGTGACTGAATATGGGAAGGATTCCCAGGTGAAGCAGTCTCTGGATTGTCCTTCCTTCAGTCTCTGCTCCATAGTTTGTCTCTGCAATTCCTTCCATGGGTATTTTGTTCCCTCTTCTAAGGATTGAGGTATCTACACTTTGGTCTTCCTTCTTCTTGAGTTTCTTGTGGTTTGTGGATTGTATTTTGGATATTCCGAGCTTCTGGGCTAATATCCACTTATCAGAGAGTGCATACCATGTGTGTTCTTTTGTTATTGGGTTATCTCACTCAGGATGATATTCTCCAGATCCATCCATTTCCTCAAGAATTTCATAAATTCATTGTTTTTAATAGCTGAGTAGTACTCCATTGTGTAGATGTACCACATTTTCTGTATCCATTCATCTGTTGAGGGGCATCTGGGTTGTTTCCAGTTTCTGGCTATTATAAATAAGGCTACTATGAAATTAGTGGAGCATGTTTCCTTATTGCATGTTGGAGAATCTTCTGGGTATATGCCCAGGAGTGGTATAGCTGGGTCCTCAGGCATTACTATGTCCAATTTCTGGAGGAACCACCAAACTGATTTCCAGAGTGGTTGTACCAGCTTGCAATCCCACCAGGAATGAAGAAGTGTTCCTCTTTCTCCACATCCTTGCCAGCATCTGCTGTCACCTGAGTTTTTGGTCTTAGCCATTCTGACTGGAGTGAGGTGGAATCTCAATGTTGTTTTGATTTGCATTTCCCTGGTGATTAAGGATGTTGAACATTTCTTTAGGTACTTCTCAGCCATTTGGTATTCCTCAGTTGAGAACTCTTTGTTTAGCTCTGTACCCTATTTTTAATAGGGTTATTTGGTTCTCTGGAGTCTAACTTCTTGAGTTGTTTGTATACATTGGATATTAGCCCTCTATCCGATAGAGGATTGTTAAAGATCTTTTCCCAAATCTGTTGGTTGCCGGTTTTGTCTTATTGACAGTGTCTTTTGCCTTACAGAAGCTTTTCAATTTTATGAGGTCCCATTTGTCAATTCTTGATCTTAGAGCATATGCTATTGGTGTTCTGTTCAGGAAATTTTTCCCCTGTGTCCATGTGCTCAAGGCTTTTCCCCACTTTCTTTTCTATTAGTTTCAGTGTATTTGGTTTTATGTGGGGCTGAACAAATATTTTTCCCACCAACATTTTTCTGAGAACTACTGCACAAACTGTTTTTCTGGAAATCTGGAAACTAGGATAGCTCAATGTGGCTGAGCATGGAGTACCCATTTATGAACAGAAGTACTTGCTTTTGTTAATTTTTTTGCTTCTAGGAAAGTCCAGTTCTGAAAACACTCTCAGGAAGGGCTTGGTTTTTCTGTCATTTTCAATCATTCAGGGCTGTCAAGGTCATAACTGAATTATCTACAGGAAGTTTTTCTTCCTTATCCAACTATTATACCTCTAATTTGTTTCATCTAAATTAGTTACCTACCATCTTCTGCATATTGTAGAGGTAGACAGCCCTGTCTTGCTTCTAACCAAACCTCTCATGTGTTTTTCACTGGTGGCTATATGAATGCTGTGTTGAAACCTACCCTGCAGGGCAGGCTCTTGACAGATGAGACCTCTGGGAGATGCTTATGTTCCAAGGGCAGAGCCCTCATGGAGGGAATTGATGCCGTGGTAAAAGAAGCTTAGAGTTGCCTGCTTGCCCTTCCTCCCCACATGAGACCAAAGCAAGAAGGTACTCTCTATGAAGAATGCACCCTTTCCAGACACCAAACACCTTTATCTTGGCCCTCCTGCCCTCTAGCATAGAAGAATCATGTGGCTCCCTATAAAATACATGTCCTGAGACATTTTGCTATAGTGGGTCAAAGAGGCTAAGATAGAGATGTGCCTGGAATTTTATTCTGAGAAGCAAATTTTTCCTAATTCTTAAATAAACAAAGAGAATTTGTATTTTAAACTATGCTTTAAGAAACTAATCAGAATTAATTTATCCATAAAGTTTTAATAATTCTAGATCTCTACTGAGACTCATAGTAGAGAATTCTCATTTCTCTATTATTTCTCTGTTAATTGGTCTACTTAGGATTTCTATCTACTTAGGAAGTTATATTAACTATGAAATTATCCATTTCAAATTTATTTACAGAAAGTTAGACAATATCTTTTAGGATTCTCAGAGCCCAAACTTTCTGTTCCTGAACCACAGAGCTGAGCTTGTTGATTTATTTGTTCACAAGTTTGGTCAAGATTTTGTCTATTTCATTAATTTTTTCCTATAGAACCAGATTTTGGACTTAAATCTTTAGTATCCCTTTGTGTTTTATTTACTACTTGATTATTTCCTGTTTTAACTTTTTAGTTCCTTTTTAATATTGATGTTTGTGTAATTAAATGATTTCTCAACCTATGAGCAAGGTTGTACCATACCCTCCATACTTCAGTTCTGATATCAGAACAGCAGATACTTCCTTCTAAGGATATAATATGATACAAAATGTGAGAATGCTACATCCACACATGGAGCATGAGTTGATTTAATAGTATTAAATAGTATTAAGTCCATTCCATTACATATCAATGAAAATAAAGAAGTCCACAAATCTTACTAAAATAAATTTCTATGAAGACCTCTTTAGTTACAAAATCAAGAAGCATAAGAGACTACAGAATAAATTCTGCAACAGTTACAAGTCATTAAATTCATATTTAATTGTGAGTAATATGTGCAGGATGATGAATACATTACTTTCTGTTGGGAAGAGGGAGAATAATTAAAGAAATAGTACATACAGAAAAAATATTTAAAATAAATGATACAATTACATTTAAGGTAAATTATAATCACATGAAAAAGTAAATTTAAGAATAACAATGAATATATATCTACTAAATTGTTAAATCCTGAGACTTCAAAATGACATGATTATAATACTATATAATTTATCTCTTTAAAATAAAGACTTAGTGTGGTGATATACAGCTTTGATCAAAGCACCCAGGAGTCAGAGGCAAGTAGATCTCTGTGAGTTCAAGGCTAGCCTGGTGTACACAGAGAGTTTGAGATGCTGTCTCAAAAAAAAAAAAAAGTAAACTAAGAAGATAACAAATATCTTTCTGAAAGCCTCCTAATTTTATCCATCTTCATCCCAGGGATGCAGGAATGATTCAATATACAGAAATCCATCAATAAAACTCACTACATAAACAAACTTAAGGAAAGAAACCATATGATCATCTCACTAGATGCTGAGAAAGCATTTGACAAAATCCAACATCCCTTCATGAT
>NW_022196896.1:82146746-82158464 GCF_008632895.1 Mastomys coucha | reverse complement strand
AGTGGGAGAGGGTGGGGTAGCAAGCAGGGGGAGGGGAGAGGCAACAGGGGTTTGTTCTTGTTGTTTTTGTTTGTTTGTTTCTTTGTTTTTTGGAAGGGAAACTGGGAAAGGAGAAGTTTACATGTAAATAAAGAAAATATCTAAAAAAAAAAAGTAAACTAAGAAGATAACAAATATCTTTCTCAAAGCCTCCTAATTTTATCCATCTTGCTGATTCATCACTTTTTTATTATCATGTATTTACAGATTGTCGGCTATGGCCTTACTTTCCATGAAGATCAGAAGCCTCGTAGAGTAACAAGCTTTCTGTGCTGAAAGCTGAAAGCTGCACAGAAAGTGTTGTGAGTGACCATTTTCCCTCTCTGTCAGCAAAAACCACAAAGATTTAGGAGGTGAGTTAATGGTATTTTAAGATGAATGCTGTGTACAAAGGAGTGATTTACCCATTAATCTAAAAACCATTTAGAAACGGATTTGAGTGTCATTAAAAAAAAATCAGAATCACTAAATTACAGTATTATGTTAACTTGCAAGCGATCCAGAAAAACACCAAGAAAGATAATTAGGAGACTCGAAAAATAAAATTTATGAGGCAAAGTTAGTAGAAAGTACTGCCTAGCAAAGAAGTTGAGAAACGGAGTCATCATTTTTACATCCATAAAAGCAGCAGAGAAGAAGGACGGTGCTGATGGCGATCTCCATCAATGATGGAAGCAGAAAGGGTGGCGGGGAGGACAGAGGGGCAGCAGAGGAGACTCGACTCACTGTACAGGTCCTGGTGGTAAGAGCTGTCAACCCCAGGGTGCGTTTCTCAGAGAGGAAGAGATGTTACCTCTTCTCATAGTGTCTGCAATGGACTTTAAATGCCACCCAGCCTGGAAAGGGTTGAGGGCCCCTGACTTCCATGCTCCTCTTGCTCTGTGTTTAAGACAGACTTAAATGAGGGTGAATTTAAAGCTAAAACAAGCACATTGCCTGCCATCACTCTCTGCCCATTGCCCAGTAATGGGGCAGTTACTATAAAAGTTTATGAGGCAGCATGGCAAAGGTTGGCTCCAGCCAGCAATTTGACAAAGAGGATGTTGCACAGAGAGCATCAGGCTGGCTCCTCTCCATACAGATTTCAACAAGGAATTGGATTGTGTCCTGTAAACCCAATTACAGTGTTTTCTCATGTTACCTAAACTATTTGTTTGAGTTGAGCTTTTTTCTTAAGAACAAATCCTAAATGAGGCCGCAAAACAGCCTTCTTTAAGAGATGCCCACAATTGATTTTGCAATCATACCTCACAGAGTTGCTTCTTTTCTCATTAAATCAACACCTGTCATATTATGGGAGTGGAAAAGAGAAGAGGAATCCACCCATAGCAATGTCCTAGAAAGATTCAGAAAATAAAGCAACATTGGGGGAAGAAATGGAATTCAGGCTAAATTCATCGCCAGGCGTAAAATATCCCATGAATACCTAATGCTACTGAGCCATGATTTTTTTCTTTTAAGTTTAATTGTGGATATAACATATCATGTAACACAAAATTAGAATCTTAACCATTTTTAAGTATTTAGCCGTGGCATGAGGTACACTCATATTAGTCATCAACCTGCAGGTTTTCATCCTGTGAAATGCTACTTTTTAAACAAAAACTTAACTATACACATCCCAGGCCCCTGAAAACAGTATGCTCTCTCTCTGTCTCTTCAGCCCCCAGCCCTCCCACTTCTATAAAAAATAATATTAATCAAGTACTAATAGTCTACTAGTTTGTCTTACTTAAGCATACTACTTTAGGCACAATAGTTAGAAAAAAATTAAATGTGCTAGGTGTATTTAGTATTAGGTCTCCTTCAAAAGCGGAAGTAACCTGCTCATATTTTGTGATCATAGTATGTATAAATATACATTTTTTTATATTAGGCCAATGGCAGCATTCTGGAGAGTAACATTCTGATAATATTTAATCCACAAAGGAATACCCTCAGCCCGTGCAATCTCATTCTTGGGTTTGTAGCCCAGAGAACATAATACAGGTCCTGGGGAATTTTCTTGGCAGATTTATAGCGGCAGAAAATGAGCAATCTTTGTATCCCGGCTAGGGAAACCCATAAGTAAAACATGCTGTGTGCTCGTTACTGAGCTCTCTTGGAAGCTAGCAGTCATATTCTGCAGTCTGCCTTGCGTGGGGGGCTCCAGGTAACTCTCTGATTGATCGAAGCGTACTGTTGTGTGGGCCTTCTGGTCAGGCTAACCTCCTGCGTGTAGCACCATAGCCTGGTGCCCCACTTCGGTCCCCCATTTGGTAGCTTTGCGGTGGCCTTCGGACCTTTGGAGCCTAGCTTTAGCCTTCCCTGTCATTCTGAGCTGCTAATTAACCTCTGATAAATCCATTTAAGCTTTTTTTTCCCTGACCAAAACTACCAAACAATCGTCTGTCTCCAAAAGAAGACCCAGCATGTGGCTTGTCCGGACCTGACTAGCAGTGTGGATCTTTGAAACAGAAGCATTTATATTTCTCTTTCTTGGCTAAAAATAACACTTTGGCGTCTAATGTGCTTCACGGCCAGTAAATTTGGTGTAAATAATAAAGGGGCTTAAAAATAAACATTCAATGATCTCTCCAACTATATACAAAATATTTAGAAACATAATCTGTCTTATCGCCAAGCACAAATAGGGCTCTATTTACACCCATCTGCTTTGTGCAAGACTTGAGGGCACCTCAAGGGAGGTCTTGAATTATGGTCTGTTTATTTTTGTTTTACTTTCTACTCCTGGCTAAACTGCTATGTCCTTTCTTCATTTATCTATTTTTTTTTCCTTTACCTTATATAAAAGGAACTCGAGTGCCTCTGGAACCTTAAGGGAGCATCGCAGATGCCCTAGCATCAGAAAGTATATGTTTGACTATTTAGGAGAGGCACAGTTCCCCTTGTCCCTACAAGATGAGTTGTGCAGGTCCTTTTCCAGCCACTTTTGACATAAAAGAAGGAAAGACAAAATTTAATGCTAGACTTAAAAAGAAGAGTCCAGCCCTATCATTTTATAAAGATTACTCATTCCCGTTACAGCGGCTGGACCAGGATTGGACTCCAAGGGTGAGTTAAAAGGAGCAGGAAGCCAATGAGAAGAAGCCCCTGCTGAAATGGGGCCAGTCCTCCATCTTGCCACCGCCACAGGCCCCTATGCATTGTACACAGCTGGACCTTTCTCATTCTCAGCTTTACGTGCTGCCGCTAGCTACACCACGGGAGGTAGGAGGGGGACTGAAAAAAAATTTGTTCTCATTTACCTCCACTCCCAGCACCCACATAAGGCATCTCACAAGAGCTTTAGGGGATTCATTCCCTTCTGGCATTCATGGGACACACACACACACACACACACACACACGAACACACACACAAATAAGTTTTGTTTAAAAGGTTTTAAAGCATGCTCTCTCAGATGACTCTAGCATTGCAGACAAAGTTGTGACATGCCACAGAGTGTCCCCATGACAGACGAAGTTCTCCATAAAGTGAAGAACAAGGAGGCCCCTTTGCAGTAACCCCAGGATCATCATTACCGCTGTGCACAATGGCCTCAGCTCGGGTTCTTGCTATGCACAGTTCGTACGCTCTTGCTTAGTGCTGTCACTCGAACCTTCTCACATACTTCACACTTCTTACACTGCTGTCCTTAGGGAACCATGCCTAAAATAAACCATCTTTTTCTGTTCTAAGGAGGAAGGAGAAATCCCCGGCATTTGACAGATGTGTGGAGTGTGGAAGCAGCTGCTCAACACACACGTGAGTAGCTGACACCTTTCTGAGTACCTGCTTAATAAGCATCCCTCTCTGAAAGTGGGAGGACCCCTATACTCAAATCAAACTACCTAATCTACACCACAGATCACACGAACACCTGGCCAGTGTGTGTACACTGGAAGACTCATGGGCAACATAATCTCATGAATAATCTCAACCAAGAGTTGTGGAGACTGGGGACATGGGGAACAAAATTGTATCCAAACAAAATCTCAGCAGGACAGCTTTAAAGAGATGCTGAGATTTCTGAAAGCAGCAGTTCCCAGGCTTTCTGAGGACTACCAGCTCGTGTTGTTCCTACAGTTACATTAATCTTCTATACTGTTGTGGTCCCATTTACCCCCCTTTCCCAGATCTATTACCTCGATTTCCCTCAGCCCTACCTATTGGACTCCAGAAATTCACCAAGGCTTCTTCAGACTCTAGTTCTTTTACTTCCTGTGTCCACTGGAAGGTCACCCAAAGGCTGCGGACAATGTCCAAACACCCACCACTCAAGCTTCACAATATATATTCATGTGTCACAGTACTGTGTTACAGGAGAACATTTTCACACAAGCATACATTATATACATTGAGCACCTTCATTTCAGAGCCCCTACCCTCTCTTCATCATCCCTCTGCACTTTTGTTAGTCCCCTTTCCTCCCTTGGACATTTTTGTTCTCCTTTCATGTCATATAAACATACATGACTTTATGAATCATATAAAATCTAGGAACTACAATTGCGAGAGAACTTGTACTATTTGTCTTTCTGGCCTTGGCTTAACTCTCTGAACATTGTGGTCTCTGGTTTCATCTCTCATCCTACAAAGACATAATTTTGCTCTTTAGGACTATAAAAAGCTTTGCCCATTCCTCTGTTGTGAAGACACCTAGATTGGCTCCAAACTTAGCTGCTGTGAATACAGCTACTATAAACATGGGTGTGCAAGTATCTCTGTGGTGTGTTGACCCAGAAATAAGCCAGAGTATTTCTTTCCTCCTCTTGCATGTCTTGTTGTCTCTTAGCTAATACCTGCCTCTCTCTATAACATGCTGGCATCCTTCCTGCAGGCTCAGCTAACATTGTCATCACCTTTCTCCTTTTAGTCTTAGAGATAGTAATGTCTCTCTACTCTCGATGCACAGAGGGCCACACACACTTTGTTTATCCCTTAAATCCTGTCTGGGCCTCTATAAACATTTATTCACATTTGTTTTAACATTCTGGGTAAGTTCTATTTCTGTCTGGAACTCTTGATACCTTCCAGAAAATTCTCCCATCACTGCTAGTACAGTTTGCCTCTGTTGGTTTGACTGTCATCTGTAAGCAGATACTACTGTATGGAAAGGTTAAAAATTCCAAATGAAAATGATGATTTACTATCCCTTTAAAATTCTATTAAGTTGTAAAATAAATTTCATTTGAAAAGGGATCAAAAGACAAGAAAGATCATGGGCCAGAAGTCAAATATAGATAAATATAGTGAAAGATTGATGGAAACATGAATCACAGGCCACTGAGAGGAAAGAGAAGTGATGCCACGTGAACAGGCACAGCAAACCCAGAGGGCAGCAGAAGGGACTATGCAGAGGCAGCCAGTGAATGCCCTCCACCCACACCTGTGCAGAGTGAGACTGCAGACACAGGGAAAGATGGAAGACAGCTCTGCCCTAAGCAGAATTACTAAAAGCCTGGAAATGAAGCTGCTGAAATCCCAGTCTCCCCTTCCTCTGTCTGAAGGAGCCTGATGATGAACACTGGAGTGGGTGTTTCAGTAAGGCTGGAGTCAGGGCTGAGAGGGACGAAGAACACCTGCATGGATCCAGAATCCTAGCAACATGACTGTGTGTGTGTGTGTGTGTGTGTGTGTGTGTGTGTGTGTGTGTGTGTGTGTTAGTGTGTGTAAGTCTCTGTGTATGTTGGTATGTTTATATATGTGTGAGTGGGTGAGTGAGTGTGTGTCTGTGTGTATGCGTGTGTAAGTCTCTGGGTATTTCTTTCTCTCTCTCTCTCTCTCTCTCTCTCTCTCTCTCTCTCTCTCTCTCTCTGTTTGTGTGTGTGTGTGTACTGCAGAATCTGCTTCTAGATAGTGATTACTAGAAATCCCACAAACACATAGAGAGTTAAACAAAGTCAGTGCCCAGAGGAGCCCATAAAAAAAAAACAATGTCAAACCCTGAAAGCTTCTTCGTTAGTGTTTTGCCCAAGCACACATAGAAATCTTGATCAAGATGGACGATCTCTCTGGCCCTCCATTTTAGAGACCACCTCTCATTATAAGCACAAAAAATTGGACACTGTAATTCTGAACATATCACAAAGTAGAGAAAGTGACATTTATGTAAAAATACATATTCTATGTCTTGAGTAGAAATACATTTCAACAATATATATGAAAATAAGCTTCTATTCCTATATTTGCCTTAATTTACATTTAAGGTGATAAAATGTTCTAATTATTTACATGGAATACAATTGTGGTTATTCTGAATTTTTTGAGAAAGGATCCTGATGCAGTCTAAAAAGCTTGCCTGGAAATCTTTGGCCTATAACTTACAGCAACCCATCTGCTGCTTCCCAAGTGCTGGATTACTTTGGATTCTTTAAACCAGTATTATGAATTTTAAATTTGTAAATATCTTCTTTATAACAATATAAGGAATGCAGTTACTATGATAAAGGCAAATTTGCAAGTCTTTGGAATATCTAGGTATCAGCTATAATATTCAACTCAATTAGAATAGAAATATCCTGATGGAGATTAGATAAACAGTGTTCTAGTGGAAATAGACACATAGTCTGGAAAGGTTTCTTATAAAATGAAATATGCAACCACCATATGCACCCTGCAATTATATTTTGAATCACTTATCTCAAATATGTAAGGTTTATGATAGTTAGATAAAAATCTGTAAAAGAACTTTCACAGTGGCTATATTTATAATATTCAAAACTAGAAACAATTCAAATGTCCTTCATTAGTTGGACTTTTAAATTAACTGTGGACTCTCAGTACTATGAAATCTCACCCAGCCATAAGAAGAAAACAATATACACAATTTGCATGATGTTTGGGGAAACTAAATTAAGTGAAACTAGCAATATAAAACTTTTACACACTATATGATTCCATTTATTTCATTCTTGAAAAGACAAACATGTAAAAATGATGATGAATTAGTAGCTACCGGGACTAAGGCATAGGGAGGGAGAGGAGGTGGGTGTGGCGATGAAAGGCTATGCTGAAGGATCCTTTAAGTGAAAAGTCTTCCTTCTGCATCTCAATATCAAGGTCCTAGATGTGACACCGCACTGCAGATTCTGCAAAATATTGCCATTGATGGCAGCCATCAAAACTCACAGAGGCTAGATCTCACCATATCACTTCTAACCACTGAATACGGATGCATAACTACTTGAAAATAATAACTTTAATTTAGTGCTGAAATATCAATTCAAAATAAACTATAAAAATAGAACACCAAGGCATTCAAATAAGATATAAGACATTTTTTTTTAAATGGACTCACCTACAGATGATCCAACATTTAACTAACATAATTTCTGTTTTTTTTTTTTTGTTTTTTTGGAGACAGGGTTTTTCTGTTTAGCCCTGGTTGTTCTGGAAGTCAGGCTGTAGACCAGGCTGGCCTCGAACTCAGAAATCCACCTGCCTCTGCCTCCCAAGTGCTGGGATTAAAGGCGAGCGCCACCACTGCCCGGCTCATAATTTTTAAAAGTGAGAGTCCTGTGACAACACGAAGAAAACCAATAGTGTGAGGAACTGTCATGAACTGAAGAGCAGGAGGCTTCAGACATAAAAGATGAAGGAAATGACGGTTTTATGCATCAGCTTGACAGTGTCATGGGATGCACAGATCTGCCAAACTTTCCTCTGAGTCTCTGCAGGTGTCTCTAAAAGATAGAGACATTTGAATCTGGAGAGTGGGGTAACCATCTTCCTCACGAGCACTGGAGGCTGAACCAAACCAACTAAAGAATTAAGCAAAACACTGAAAGCTAAGACTGAGCATTTCCTGCTTGGCCTGAGCATCCTCCTGCTGCTGTGATCAGAATCACGTATCATCTGCTTTGGTTCTGTGCCCCTTCACTTTCAGACTATGATCTCTCCCACTTTCATGGTCTTTGGATATAGCCTGGAAGTACCTTTTGGCTCACCTGGGACATGAGATTGAAGATGCCAGGGCATTTTAGAGTTCATAATTGCATAAGCTAAATTCACATAATAAACCATGTCCTTGACTTATATACATATATAATGCATACATATAAGTAGGACTCTTTCTCTAGAGAGCCCTAATTTTAGAAAAAAAAAAAGGCCCTCATTCAGTGGTTTTCAAATAAATGTAAAAGGGCTGCACTATATCACCAGGGTCCAGAACTATAAAGAGTCTCAGATCTCATACAATTTACAAACTAACAAGTTACCCTGCCACAATTCCATAAATTCTAGCAGAGCATACAATGCATCTAGGTTAGAGACAAAGGACTTTTTAATAATGTAATCAAAACTAGTTTTATATTCACATGGCTTTCGTTTTACACACATCATGTATCCCATAGGAGAAGAAAAGAAAAATAGGAAAAGAAAGAGAAACCAAGATATAAGTTGTCAAGGCTATAAGGTTATATCACACCTGAGAAACTTTGACCTTGAAAAGCACAAGTTTTGTATAATGGGCTTCAAGCAAAATCTCCCAAACCTTGCACTAATGCTGCACAACACATGCAACTGGCCCTGAATAAAGATGGACACATCTTTTATATTCTCTATGCAAATACTTTTGAGAAGACAGTTCAAAATCTATACATTCCCTCAGCTCATGAAATCAATAAAAACTCTAGAAAGTTCTCTATGGAGAACTAAGTAAATAAAATAAGGAGATTTAAAATGTTGTGGCAAGCAAAAAAAAATGAAGTGTAGAGTTTTTCTCTAACAATCTTAGTTCCTGGAAGACAGCAAAGCTATGCCAAAAATCTAGAGCAAATTATTTTAATCCTGAAATGTATACCAAGCCCAAATACCAATCCAAACATAGCAGAGTAAACCAGTTCAGGAAAATGAACTGTTGTAAATGGTATCATTCTCAAGCACCTTATACAGCAACCTGCCAACAATTCATGCAGCAAGTCAAATGAAAGTGGAAAAGGAGGGCCGGAGAGATGGCTCAGCTGTTAAGAGCACTGACTGTTTTTCCAAAGGTCCTGAGTTCAATTCCCAAGCAACCATATGGTGGCTCACAACCATCTGTAGGAGGGCCCAATGCCCTCTTCTGGAGTATCTGAGACAGCTACAGTATACTTATATAAATGAAATAAATAATTCTTGAAAGAAAGAGGAAAAGGAAAGGTTTGAAACCCAACCTGTGAGTTAACATAAACATTTGGAAAAGAAAGGCTGTGAAGAGAGTGAAGGAAATTTTAGCTTCACAGGAAGTCATAAGAGTATGTGCTTTGGACTAGGAGGGAAGAAGATACTATCTAGGAAGTACAAGTCCGGAGGTTTGAATATGAATGGGCAGGAGAGCTGGCCCTACCACTTGTCTTCTGTGAGGTGGCTTGGGATGGGGGAGGGGGACAGTGTGTGAAGGGGTAATGCCTTCTGCTCCCTTGACTCCTGCCACTGGAGACAGTCAGGAGAGCTGGCCCTGCCTCTCTTCTCCAGTGAAATGGCTTGTGTGCATGGGGTAATGCCTTCTGCCCATCTGTCTTCACCACCTGAAGCAGTTAGAAGAGCTTACCCACCCAGGGTCATGAGGGTGGGTCAGCTGGCCCCAGTCCTGAGGTGTGAGAGCAAGAGAGCTGCCCAGCTCCTTGTTGGCTGCAACACTGGGAGAGTGGGCCTCTGCCTTGACTGCACCAAACAAATGGTGGAGCTGAGCCTTGGGTAGAGGTGAGCCAGCCTGAGGCAGGAGAATGGGAGAGCTGACCCTGCCTCCTGCCCATGGCAGTACAGAGCGGCCAGAGCAGTGCTGGAGAGCTTGCCCTGGGGGTGTGGATTTTGAGAGAGCGGGTAAGCTAACCACCTCAGCTACAGCTACGTCCCAGACCCAGTTCCAGGGCTTTGAGTAGTACCACCTCAAAAATCTACATCATCTGGAGCACATAAAAAGGCCAGTCCTGCTAATCCAAAGCTACAGGATCTCCATGACACAGAGCAACAACAAGATAAAAGGGCAGAGTCCCAGAGAGGATCCAATATGCATGACAACACAGAAGCCAAGATCTCCCTTGAAAAGACCAATGACTTATTGTAGTGATGTATGACTACAGGGGTATATCTGTGACACACTACAGCTTCCACAATGATGCTGTATTCCTATTCTTTGTTTGGTTTTTTATTTTTGAGTTTTGCATTTTTTTTTTGTTTTCTTTTATAGGAGGTTTCAAGGGTAGAGAGAAGGTACAGAGGGATGGGGAGATGAGTGACAGAGATGCATGATGTGAAACTCACAAAGAATCAATAAATTTTTTTTTAAAAAAAGGCCCCTATAGATAGGCTTTATAGACTTGAATTCTTAGGGTATAGCACTATTTGTTGGAATAGGTATAGCCTTATTGGAGGAAGTATGTCACTAGGGTGCACTTAATGGTTTCAAAAGTCCTAATTAGACGGTTTCTCTCAGTTGTTCTCTATCTTCCTGCTAAATACAAATCCAGATGTAAACCTATGATCTACTTCTCCAGCACCATGTCTGCCTGCATGCGGCCATGCTCCCTGCCATGATGATAATGAACTAAACCTCAGTTTTCATATCCAACTCTACTTCATTTATTGAAGTATAATCAGCAGTGTGGTAATGTTAGGGGATACCTGCAGCTTTAGGGGAGGAATAGGTCATCGGAGAAAAACCCTCATGACAGGAATGAAGGGCTAAGACAGCCTAGAGAGTTGGTTATCCCATCCATCATGTAAGGACCAACATAACTACAAACAGAATTCTGCCACTCCTGGATCATGGACTTTATACAGTTGTTAGAACTGTGAGAACTAAGTGCTGGTCCTATAACCATTCTGTTTGCAGTGTCTGGTCACATGACTGCCAAAAGACTAAAATAGGTCCAATGTTGAAAACTAGCAAGTAAAAATTATTTGAAGCAGTCACTAAATATAGGGAGGGAGGGAGGGAGGGACAGAGAAAAGGAGGGAGGGATGGAGAGAGAGAGAGAGAGTGAGAGAGAGAGAGAGAGAGAGAGAGAGAGAAAGAGAGAGAGAGAATAAATCATGAAATAAAACAGACCATCACCACAGCATTAGACAGAGACTTTAAAACGCAAGCTAATCCAAATACTGCCTACTGACGAGCAGTGCTGTAACTCCACTTGGGAGGTGAACATGAAGAATTAGAAATGCAGTTGCATATGAAAGGAAAAATTAAAGCTTTAGACCTGTGCTGACTAGGAAGAAAAGTTATGGGCCTAAGAATCCATCACAAGCTGGCCCACATAGGCCTGGGAAGGAGCAAGCAAGTTGTTAGATATCATAAGAGCTGGCAGGTCAAGAAGACATAAAACTATAAACATAGAGGAAAACATGTCTAGTCAAACGAGGACAAAACATGATAGTAATAGAAAAACCTGCTGGGAAGAGGCTGTTTTGCACGTACGATTGTCTGTTATCATTAAGCCAGTGGGAGATGCCTGCTGGTCCTTGGTCAAATGCAGCTAAAATATCAGAGATAGAGACTTTCTAACTTAGAGACTTTAAGATACTGAGAACCCAAATATCATCCAGATAAATTTCTTTGTATTTATAATTAAAAGTTTTGTTTCTGTGTTTTGAGAAAAGATAATTAAAGTATTTACATCTTCTAAAAATCTAGACTCCAGAGAATCAAACAAAATATATATCTTAATGATACTGAAAGTTTGTTTTGAGATTTATATGTTACAGAAATATACAGCC
>NW_022196896.1:82143811-82145767 GCF_008632895.1 Mastomys coucha | reverse complement strand
ACTGTCCAAAAAGGACACACAGGTCTAGGACAGCTTATATCTGCCAAGACAGAGTAGGCGAGTCCTTCTTGTTTTTCTTGTCTGTTGGACATTCATGGGCCAGAAGGCTGAAGATTGATGCTCCAACGTTTTAAAGTAAGGGCTATCCAGGTGTCCAGCAGTCTATTATATTTCTGGAAGCTGTGTTAAGCTTCCCCATATGTTCTCTATTATTCAGTCATTCCTGGATTTCTGGTGGAGTTGAAAGACTACGAAAGTTAAAAGAGCTACAAGATAAGTCGTTAAGGAAACTGGTGCAGGTAGCTAAAAAAGCTTGTGAGCCAGTAAGGTAGTGCCTGACAATAAAGAAGAAAGTTAAGAGTTCCCCTGACAGTTATGTTAAAACTGTTCAGAGACTGCAGGGGCAACTACAAGAACATCCGTTATGGCTTTACAACATAAGGCATATAGGGAACTAAGAGAGGCCACTGACTCAGATACAGAAAGAATAGAAAAGACTTTGGCTGGCCTACAAGAATCACTCATCTCCCTCTCAGAAATGGTCCTCCAAAATAGAAGAAGATAAAATCTGTTATTCCTAAAGGAAGGGAGCCTATGTGCTACATTAAAAAAAGAGTATTGTTTTTACATAGATCACTCAAGAAGAGTCAAAGATAATTTAGCCAAAATAAGAGAAGGTTTAGAGCAAAAGAAACGAGATAGAACTCAAGGCAAGAATTGGTTTGAAACTTGGTTTAACTCCTCTCCCTAGCTAACATCTTTAATCTCTGTGCTTGCAGGACCTCTAAATACCATTGGT
Organism: Mastomys coucha; assembly: GCF_008632895.1. Classification (NCBI taxonomy): domain Eukaryota; kingdom Metazoa; phylum Chordata; class Mammalia; order Rodentia; family Muridae; genus Mastomys; species Mastomys coucha. Next base: position 82,144,968 of record NW_022196896.1, on the reverse strand, counting down.
CCTTGTATTTTTAACAGACTTATAGATTTCATCAGAGAAAGAATTTGGACTGTGCAACTTATGGTATTACATCATCAATATAATACTTTGTCTCAAGAAGAAGAACCTAAGCTAGATAGTTCTAGGACTAGAACTATGCAAAAGAAAAAAAAAAGGAGGGATGAAAGGAAAAATTAAAGCTTTAGACCTGTGCTGACTAGGAAGAAAAATTATGGGCTTCTAAGAATCCATCACAAGCTGGCCCACATAGGCCTGGGAAGGAGCAAGCAAGTTGTTAGATATCATAAGAGCTGGCAGGTCAAGAAGACATAAAACTATAAACATAGAGGCAAACGAGGACATGTCCAAGGCCCAGGCCTGCAAAGACGTGCCTGGAGGACACTAAGTAATGGACCATCTGGTCCTCTCAGATATGGTTTAAGGTCAGATGCTCTGTTGACTCAGATTAACACCAACCTTAGGAATTTTCCACTCTGTTCTGCACGTAATAGTTAATATTTGAACTAGCCAATCATGTATGGCCACACTGATCCCTTTGTTCCCTCAGACCTTTTCCCTATATAAACCCCTAACTTTCAAGCCTCGTGGTCTGCTCCACTATCTCCTGTGTGAGATAGGTGTGGTGCCAAACCAGAGCACCCTGAAATTAAAAGTACCTCTTGTAATTACATCAAGATGGTCTCTCGTGATTTCTTGGGTGCACGTCCTCCTGAGATTTGAGTGGGGGTCTCCCCCAGGGGTCTTTCACATACAGGCTGCAGTGCTCACCTACCAAAGGAAAGCCACTAATTGTGCCTACAGGTAGCAACTGAGAAGTGACAATTAAAGCATTGCATTTAAAAGTGTAGACATAGCTTCTGAAGAAACAGCTGTGGTGGGAATGGAGTTTCCTTTAAAGAGAGGGGCTATGGAGGACACGGGGCGACGCAGGACACGGGGCTATGGAGGACACGGGGCTATGGAGGACATGGGGCTATGTGGAAGGCAGCTAAGTCATTTCATTAACTCCAAACTTACTGTGGATCTTAAGCTATCATGATTTTCAAAATGTAGCAACTAATAGAGCATAATAAAAAACATGTACTTAGACGCCGGGCAGTGGTGGCACACGCCTTTAATCCCAGCACTTGGGAGGCAGAGGTAGGTGGATTTCTGAG
>NW_022196896.1:82126977-82143753 GCF_008632895.1 Mastomys coucha | reverse complement strand
AAAAAAAAAAAAAAAAAAAAAAAAGCAATTCTCCCTCATGAAACATGACATATCAGAGAGACACATAATTTGAATGTGAAGATGATGAATTCCTTTCATTCTTGGTTCAAATCAATCCACACTGGCAGTAGACGGACTAAACTAATAGTCCATTGCAATTCTTTTCAGGAAGGAATTTATGTCAGTTCTGATATAATATATATGTATATATATGTATATATATATCACATTTATGTCAGCTAAATTTCATATATTAAGGTTTCTTGATTGTGAGTAGCATACAGTCAATTCAAATTAGCTTAAGGGAAATAAAACTGAACCTATTGACTTCTGTACATAAAGGTCTGAAGTATAGATCCATTTGACCTGGAAGCTCAAATATTAGGCCTAAGCCATCAAGCCTTTGTCCTCTTATCATGCTTTATTATTAAAGTGTTTTTTTTCTTTAAAAGTACAAATTTTTTTTCCCTCATTGGTATACACCCAGCATCTAAAGCAGCCTCTAGCACAGAGTAATTTCTCAATAAAGAAAAGACGTGTGCCACTTGGTGAGTGGTGGTATAAACTAGAAACAACATTTTCTTCCAGGAAAAAAAATGTGTCTCTGTAAAATATATTCAATGGTATTACTATTTTATTTCATAAGTGTTAAAATTCTTTTCTTTTTTCTTTTTCTTTTCCTTTTTTTTATGTTTTGGTTTTTTTGAGACAGGGTTTCTCTGTGTAGCCCTGGCTGTCCTGGAACTCACTCTATAGACCAGACTGGCCTTGAACTCAGAAATCTGCCTGCCTCTGCCTCCCAAGTGCTGGGATTAAAGGCGTGTGCCACCACGCCCGGCTGAAATTCTTAATAATACTTTTATTCTTTGAAAAATTCATACACGTTTTGGGTCAGTGTTCAAATACTGCGAAGAGATGCCATGGCCACAGTAACTTTTTTTTTTAAATAAGCAAAGCTAGTTAGTGAGGTTAACAGTAAATTTAAATACACTAGTAAATGACAAAATTGAGACAGGTGGGAAAAACTAAATGTAGAAATGAATTGTTTACTTATAACACACATAAACTATAATCCATGCCAAGCCTAAGAATAAAAAAATAAGAGTCTAGGAATTTAATTATCAAACTGACTTACTCTTTGGATGAACATACTACTTGAGTCTAGTGCTTTAGACCACTCAGCCATCCCCACATGTCCCACAGCAGCTCTTAAAAGCTCTTGCTTGGTGATGGCTTACAGTTCAGAGGTGTAGTGCATTATCATCATGGCATGAAGTATGGCCACACACAGGCAGATATGGTGCTGGAGAAGGAGCTGAGAGTTCTACATCAGTATCTATAGGCAGGAGGAAGAGTGACACTGGGTTTGGCTTGAGCAGTTGAAACCTCAAAGTCACACCCAATGACTCACTTCTTCTAATAAGGCCACACCTATTCCAGCAAGACCATGCCTTCTAATTCCTCTTAAGCAGTGCCAGTTTCTGAAGACCAAACGTTCAAACATATGAGCCTATCATTTTTATTCAAACCACCTCACATATCTCCCTCTCTGCTTCATGTCTTCTCTCTCTCTCTCTCTCTCTCTCTCTCTCTCTCTCTCTCTCTCTCTCTCTCTCTCTCTCTCTCTTTCTAATCCACCAAGTGATACCCATATGAACATGGATGTGTGGTCACTCTCTGGAGTGGCCATGTCTCCAAAAAACAAAAAGTGGCTGTTTTGTATAGTAGCTACCAACTGCCAGTAGTTGCTTAGGGTAGGGCCTTGGAAACACCTTTCTCCCTTCTGTGATAGAATTTTAATTTTTAACTGTCTTGGAATCAGAGCTGAATCAAGTTCATATATGCAGCAGCCATGTCACATTCAGAGGTGACATTAACAGCTCTCCTCCCTACCCTCCAGCTATTACTTTCTTCCATCCCATCTGAGATGTTTCCTGACCCTCAGGCAGAAGGTTGATATAGATGTCCCCTTTATGCCTGAGCACTCATAGCCTCTATTCTCAGCCTTTTACATGGTAATTAGTCTTTGCCTTTGAAAGGAAAAATTAAAGCTTTGGACCTGTGCTGACTAACAAGAAAAGTCATGGGCCTAAGAATCCATCACAAGCTGGCCCACATAGGCCTGGGAAGGAGCAAGCAAGTTGTTAGATATCATAAGAGCTGGCAGGTCAAGAAGACATAAAACTATAAACATAGAAGAAAATACGTCTGGGCAAACGAGGACATGTCCAGGGCCCAGGCCTGCAAGGAAATGCCTGGGCGGACACTAAGTAATGGACCATCTGGTCCTCTCAGATATGGTTTAAGGTCAGATGCTTTGTTGACTCAGATTAATACCAACCTTAGGAATTTTCCACTCTGTTCTACACGTAATAGTTAATATTTGAACTAGCCAATCATGTGTAACCATATAGATTCCTTTGTTCCCCTAGACCCTTTTCCTATATAAACCCCTAACTTTCGAGCCTCGTGGTCAGCCCCACTATCTCCTGTGTGAGATAGGTGTGGTGGCGGCCCAGATCATCCCAAAATTAAAACTTCCTCTTGTAATTACATCAAGATGGTCTCTCATGATTCCTTGGGTGCACGTCCTCCCAAGATTTGAGTGGGGGGGTCTCCCCACGGGGGAGGCTTTCACCTTAACTCCTATAACAATGTAGCAAGAAGTCCTTCTGACCAAGGTTGGTAGCAGAAGCAGCAGCAGCAGCAACAACAATAGCAACATCAACAAAATATAGATGGATATAAACATAATACTTAGAAAGCAATTTGACAATAGAACATTTAGAAAAAACATATGTAAGCTCTCCACCTAGGTCCTGAGACCACTGTCAGGTGCAGTGGTGACACTAACAACTTGGTGGTAACCAACAGCTGCCTCATTGAACTTAAAACCTACTCGACAGGAGGTAAAACATGTCTGGGACCCAAAACCTAGCCAACTGCCTGGGGCTGTTGAAGTCAGATCTTGGAGAATAACCCAGTCCTAACAATTTACTAGACCAGCATAATTCCTAACTCATTCTAAATCTTAGTCATAGATAAGCTCTCACCCAGTATCAAAGAATTTTTTTTTTCCAGCAGATGGTGACCACCACACAAAACCACAACTGGTCACTATGTAGCAATCAATTGCTTGTGTGATATCCAGGTACAATTGATACATCTACAAACAACTTCTACACCTAGGACTCAGGAAACAGGGTGGAGGAGGGGACAGAAAGGTTAGAGAGCCAGAGAATCAGGAAGCATGTTATGAGACTGTGTCTGCTAGAAATGACAGGAAAGCTACCCCATGAAAGGGAGAGATTTCATGGGGGAGAGGTGGTTGTCCTAGACGAAGAACTGCTGGGAACCAAGGAATGATGAGAAAGGGAGAATTAATCTTTCCCAAGGATGAATCCTCTAATTTGTTACCAATACCAAGTGTTCATTCCAGAAGTCATACACATATAAGTAACACTAAATGGACTCAGCTATATTCATGTTAATATTCAAATTAATAAGTGGCCATGATTTAGAGAGGGGGGTAGGGGGTGGTGGTGGAACATGGGAGGACTTAGAAGGAGAAAAGAAAACTAAATTATTTTAATTAAAATAAAAAAACATTTAAAAATATCTTTAAGTCAACCATAATCATAGATATAAGCAGGAAACCTAAGAATACAAATAACCAAGTCTCCAGCAGTCACTGGGCAGTTAACGAGCCAAATGTCCAAACAAGATGAATGCATGCCTGTGGGCAGCCAGTGTTTCTGCCATCTCCCACTCCCCCATGGTTTGCTGAGTAGAGCTCTTGGCACCTCTTCTCAGGTCAATGCCACCTAATCCATATATTGTAAGTTGTTAAATTTAATTAGTTAATTTTTCTCTTAACAATATTAATTTTTCTTTTTTAAGTTTTTTTATTAGATAAAAATTTATTAGATCATATTTTTCAACTTTGATCGTTTTAAGTTAAGCTATAAAATTAACTAGATTTATTTAATTTTAGAAACTTTAAACATAATACACTCGAACGCCTCAAGTCTTTCAATGTATGGATTGCATAGGACCCACACACATAGACAAGATCTTTCACATTAAGGTGACACTGACTTGAGGCAAGCAAATGAAACAACCTTATTGTAGAGTAGACCAGACTTAACGACGTTTTCAAAGACTATTCAAACTATGCCCGTGCTTTCCAATAAGTGTCCCTCTGGCCTCCCTGGAATCACAAACTTATTCCCAAACCAGTCACAGGAGAAAGAGAGGATCTGCAGTGATTCCCAGGGTAAATGACTTGTCACCTTCTTGGTCACATTGTTGAGCTGGATATTTGAACAAAATCAGCATTCTTTATAAGTGGTAAAGATACTGCCTTAAACTACCACAGCGGTGCTTGCAACAGATGCTGACAGTACTCTAGTCAGGAGAAATGGGTTCCCCTGCAACTGAGTAGTGTGATTTTCATAGTATCATTTATGATGCTATCTATAGTCATATACTTATAATTATGTACAGTCTGTATATTTTTTAATAATTGGAATTTGGATACTGTGGATAAATATTGGCTATGTGGTAAAAAATTCCCATTACAAAATTTAAACTCTTGAATTAATATGATGTTGGGAGGTCTGTTTCTTGAGCAATCCATTCCCTGTGTATTGATGGCTTGCATATCCAAGAGCATTCACTAAGCCTCCTGCTTCTGCTGTGTAGTCTCCCACAATCCTCCATGGACTACAGTGTGGTTTCCAATCCCCAGAGCAGTTGCCACGGGACATTTCTCCTCTTACTCTCCACAGAATGTTTTGATGTTGGGGACACTTTTTTTCCTTTCTTTCATAGGTTCCTGAATCTCCCTTCTGCTGTCTCTGGATCTCTTGTCCAGTTCCCTTTGCAGGTTATCTTCCTTTGTGCATAGATTTTAACAAACCTTTCAGACATTTCTAGCAGTTGACAGTAGCTGTGTGGTATCTTCTGGAGGATAGAAAGTGATGTTTATCATTTGGAAGCACAAGGCCTTAAGCCCCAAGTAATATTCATTCTGCCAAATAAATTAAAGATTACCAAAGCCCTAGAAGAGTGTTCTAATGGATGGATGAAGAATTAGCATATAGAGCAGAGTCCATCCATACCATTCCCACCCACAAAGGACAGTTAAGTGATCGAGAAATAAATTTCCCTTGATAAAACTACTGGAGTTGTCTCTTCCAGCAATTGATGCAGAGAATAGCTAGCCCATGCATATTCATATAATTGCTTCCATAGCATTGTCTAACTCAGACACTGAGGCAGTTCATCTTCCAGATGTCTCTCCATGAGGACCTCATTTGCTTCACTACCCAAAGGAAATCTGCTAGTTCTAAGTATCTTTTTCCTGCGTCAGATGTTATGCACGGCCACTTGTTGCAACGGCCTCATAGCTACCTTTCCTGTTTATAGTCTGCACCATCCAGCCCTTTTTCCACAGTACGCTTTGAGTGATCTTGGAAAATCAAGTGTGAGCCACTTGCTATTGTCCCAGTGATCCTGAGGACAAGGCTCTGCATGGCTTCTGTTATCTGTCCTTTGAGCATTTCTCCAACCCTGTCCTGTATCACTTCATCTCACATCTATCCACTTCCCTGATGATTGGTTTTGTTCTTTGCACATATTGTAAGCCTTGTGCTTCCCTCTGCAGCTGCCTGAATAACAGCTAGAGTCATATTATCTCTGTAAAGTTCCGTTGTTTATTACTCTGCTAAATGTCCTGAGTCAGCACAATAGCATTGCCTTTCTACCTACTACATAAAACATTGAGAACCTTTCATTCCAGCAATAAACCAAGTGGGAACAATAAACACTAAAATATTTTTGTTACTTAAACCAGAGATGTGATCATGTATAAGCAACCTTCCTGCCTTTGTCTGAGAAACTTTACTGTGGGGCTTGAGATGGCAGAGATCCATGCTTTGGTTCATTGAGCAGCTTTATTTCACTGTATGTATTCAGTCCTTCTTGAATCTATGAGCATGACCCTGAAATACCTTTTCTGCTGGCATCCTTTCATCTGGTTCTTCTCATTCTTACTCTTCCTCAAAATCTTGCTAATAATAAGCAAGGAAGAAAAAAACAAGGCTGCAGCAACAGCTGTGGTTTTCTCCTTCCTGGCTCTGGTCTACACTCTGCATTCCCCACTTTGCTACAGTTGTGTGGCTTCAGTGACTCATCTTGGTGAGGCATCATCTCACCACTCCTAATGTTCTCATACCCCTAAAACATTATGTGTGCCATGTAGTGTAGTTGACAGTCCAGTCTGTCTCACTCCCAAATGAATACTCCAACTAAGATAAACTAAGATAAAGGTTTGCTTTCCAAGTATTTACCACTAGGAGTCACTATAGGTGACAGCAGAACAAATATATGCCCTATTCCTTCCCAAAAGGACCTTCAATTTTAATAGCATGTTCTCCACCTCTCTTAAAGAAAAAAAATTTGAGTGGGGTGACCGTGGTGCACACCTTTAATCCCAGCACTTAGGAGGCAGAGGCAGGGGGACCTTCAGGGTTGAGGCCAGTCTGGTTTACAGAGTGATTTCCAGGACAGCCACTAACTTCCACTTCATTCACTTCTGCTTCACAGCTGGCAATAAGACAGAGTCGGGATGGAAGTCCAGGACTAGGAGGGAAGGAACAGAGGAAACGAAAAATAAAGAAAATGCTAAAACATTTGCATTGCTTCTGCTTCTGCACCTTCCGCTTCTCCATGTGAACACACATAGTCATCACTCACCTGGGACCCACACACAGCAAATCCTGATCATCTTGCTGATTGGTGCTCTTCAAACACTAGAGCGACTTTCAGTAGGTAGTACAAATATGCTTTACTTTGTTCTCAAATACAGAAAAAGACATCTATTCTTAAGGCTTAATAAGACTTAAGTTAATCTCCGCTATTACACAGTCTTCCCAGATTTCCAAAGGTTGTTTGAAATTTTCTGATTTATTTTACCTCCCATGGAACCATTACTATCTAACACCACAAGATTTTATCACTCAGAGGACTGATCCTATTGAGTCAAAAAAAAAAAGCATTTTTTTTTTCTTTCTAGCCTGGGAGTTATTTTGAACAGGAAGTAAATTTGCCAACTTAGTAAGAGACGTGGTTTGCGCCCCATGTTCTCCTCTAAACACACCAGCATTAGCCAGGACTGTCTGGGAAGACTTCTGTGTTACTTCTCCTTCCAATCAGCTTCATAAAGATTGAGTTCTCCATAAATCATCTTCCTCCTGCATCTTCCCGTACCATATACTTTCCTGTTCTACTGGCTTTACACTGTTAACCACTCATGTGGTTGTATATACATGTATAATTATGTGCAGACCTCCATATGGGCATATGGAGGCCAGATGTCAAAGTTGGCCATCTAAATCAACTGCTACTCACATTAATTTTAAGACAGTGAACTGAACCCAGAGCTCATCAACCTGGGTAGGCTGACTGGCCAATAACCCAAGAGATCTACCTGTCTCTACTGCCCTACGTTAACAGGCATGTGATGCCATCCCCAACATTGTACATGGGTGCTAAGAGTCTAAACTTAGGTCCTCATGTTTACATGAAAGAACTTTACAGAGTGAGCCATTCCTCCAACCCCAACATTTTCTTTATCCACTTCTCTATTAATAACACTTAGGCCATTTATCTTGGGATAACAAATCATGCTTCAGTGAACAATGGAATGCAGGTATCTGTTCAATGTAGTAATTTTATTTCCTTAGTCTTATAATCAAAAGTGGGTTGCTTAACCATATAGTAGTTTTATTTTTAATTTTTAAGAAGCCACATAATATCTTTTGTCTTTGCCATAACTGTTTATCTCCCCTCCAGTAGAATGAAAAGTTTTCTTTATTCTCTCCATAGCTTTGTCAATATTCATTGCCTTTGACTTTTGATCAAAGCCATTCTAATGGGTGTGAGGTAATATCTCATTGAAATTTGATTCATAGTTCTCTGATAATTAGTTCTAATTAAAATCTTCTTGATAAAAAATTGAAAAGTTGTCCATCTTCTTTGGGGAAAGTATGAATAGGGAACTGGCAGAAATAAAGATGAGTTGGACAACAGCAATTACATGCTCTTGCAAGAGGTAAGGCATGCAACTGAGGCTGATCTATCTGATGGTGGAGCATCTATAGGAGCAATCCCAACATTGGTATCTTTCTCCATTTGGAATGAGATTGTATGCCTCCTTGTTGTAAGGGCAGGGACACAGTCCCTGCTATTAGTAATAAGATTTAATTAATAGCAGGTCATTATTTTTTCTTTTTACTACATTTTTATTATTTAAAAATTTTATATTTAAATATATTTTGATCATATTTTTCTCCTCCTTAAGTCTTTCCAAATCTTTCCCCCCTTCCTACCTACTCAACTTTAAGTTTGTTTTCAAAAACAAACAAACAAAAACACAAAAGCAGACACCCACAAACCCAAGATGCTCTAAAACCATGTCCAAACAAAACAAAGCAAAATAAAATACTAAACTGTAACCAAATAAAAGGGTGCTCTTGCACACACACACACACACACACACATGCACACATGCAAAATCCAATCATATGTTAATCTGCTATTCCTGAACATGATGCTTGCCCTGGAGTGGTTGATATACCCAATGTAACTCTATTGGAGAAAATTGATTTTTCATCTCCCTTTAGATGTGACAGTTCCTTTGTTAACCTTTATCCTAATGGCTAAGTTTCCATTCATCCATCCATCCAGTCAGTCAGTTAGTCATTTACTCTTTCATTTTTAAAAATATAACAAAATAAAATATAGCTTGCTCAGTCATCATCAGAGAAGCTTCCTTCAACAGCTGATGAGAGCAAATAAAGAGACCCAGAGCCATACATTATGCAATGAATGAGAGACTTTGGAACTACATGAGATGTGCCCACTAAACCTCTCTCCTCAGAGCTCAGGGGACCCTGCAGAAGATGAAGCAGAAAGAGAAGGATCCAGAGGAGGTGGAGGACACCAAGAAAACAAGACTGTCTAAATCAATGTGATCAAAGCTTTGTGAACTCACAGGGACTGAAGCAGCATGCACAGGTCCTGCTCAGGGCTGCACCAGGTCCTCTGTGTATATATTATAGTTTCCAGTTTAGTATTTTTATGGGACCTTTATGTAAGCTAATAAGTGGGTCTCTGATTCTTCTACCTCCTCTTAGTCTCTTTTCCTTCTGTTGGCTTGTCTTGATAAAATTTATGCCGTGGGTTTTCTTTTATCATTTTAGTTTTGCTTTTAAAAATGAAAAAGAAAATAGGGACAAACCATTACACCTTCTTACCTCTAGATGGTCTTTTTTTCATAAGATTGCAGGGGACTATGACATTATCACAGTCAGCGAAAGGAGGTGGCAGGATGAATAATTGAAGGGTCTCCCTTAACTTGGACTTGTTCTGCCTTCAAACATTTAGATCAGGAAGAACTCTTTGACATTAAGCCACATGTTGATGTGCTTTCCCCATTACTTTTAACCTTTGGTAGATTAGAGGTATCCGAAACATCTTCTCTCATTTGGCTGTGGAGTCTAGCTCCTCTCCTTTCTTGTTCTGTAGAGCACAAGGGAAAGCCTGTGATATTGGATCATAAGAAGGCTTGTAGCTTCCCTCTTAGAAGGCACAGACAGGAGCAGTGTGTAAGACAGAAGCTGTATGACTAACAGGAGCTGTACTGTAAGAAGTTCAGCTATCCTGAGAGTCGCATGCTACAGGGAACCCAGGCAAAATGGACAGGAAGTGCACAGGTCTCTACCTGACAGCACCAGCTGTGTTCCTAGCCAGTAGCCAAATGACCAATACACCAGTGATTCAAACAGGCAAGACCTTTATTCAAACACCACAGCTGCTGCAGAAGCTAGCCAATATGCAATGGAAGAGAATGTATGGATGAAAAGGAACATGATGAACTTGGTTGGGCATCAAAGGAGAATTCTTGCTAAACCATCTGGGCAGAATTCTTACTACAACTATGCTGCATAGGCTAAAATCAGCAGTCCAAGAAGAGGTGTTTAGAAGACTCAGAAGAGTCTGACTAAAGGTAGGTCAGGGAGGGATTCTTGTCACCACGAACCCACATCAACCACCAGTCTTGTGGGAGAACTTTTATGGATATCCTGCCCAGTCATGTCAAAGCTGCTATCTCAGGGCAGCCACCTGAAAGGGTGAAAGCAAGAACTACCCATCTGAGCCTCATCACAGGGCCAGAAGGAGAATAATAAGTTGGTTTCAAATAATAAAACTTACACTCTTTTGATAAGGATCAATAGATAACCTAGGCACAACCCAGAGCATTATAGGTGGACATAAAGATCTAAAAGCTGAGTAAGCTTCTCTACATCAACAGTGTCTTCTCAGAAGTCCCCGCGTTAAGTGGCATGAGAGCAGGAGGACCAGGACCAATTCCTTCATAGGGTCTGGAACCCCACCCCAGGACAGAGATATCTAAGCCTTAAGGCACATGCAGAAACCACAGCGTGGGGAAGAATTGGAAGGAGACATGTTTTGGAGCCCTTCTCACTATGAAAGAACAATCTAGGACCATGGAATCACAACTAGACTATTCACTGGATCATTCGCCACAGAATTAACAGAGTTTGTATTAGACATTTACTAGGGTGGGGTGAAGATAACGAAAGAGTGAAATCTGTGCTGTGGTGAGCACAAGGCTGGAGCAAGTCATGGTGCTTTCACTATTGCTGGTTCTCCCTTTGCTCCCTCAGGCTGCTCCACTGAGCCCAACCCATCACTGTCTCAAGCTCTGAAGGCTACATTCCCATGGCTGTCTCCTTAACACGAAGCTTGGCCAGAGAGAGACATTACTATCCTCATAGCCTTAACCTCAGGTTCTGATGTCCTGGGCCACAGACATCAGTTAGTCAGCCCTTATCAAGAGGCCACATGCAAGTTGAGCCAGGCACAACCACAGTAGGAAGCCTTCAGTTCAACTTTCCTTCATTCCACAAAATGATCTAACATCTGCCTTATATCACCCCAAACCCTATTATTTGGCACAGTCTAGCTAACTCATCTCAATGATCTAAAACCACTTGAACTGTTCCTCCCCTGCCCCCAACACACACACACACACACACACACACACACACACACATACATACACACACACCACACTACAGTACAACTGGCTGGTGAAGAAAAAGAAGCAAGGAGTCAAAGAGCTCAGCATCTAGGATGCCTCCAGGTCTCTCTTTCCTGAGATGAAGTGGTGTGAAAGGATTTGGTACCTCTTCAAGAAAGAGAAGAACAGCTTCCATTTGCCTCTTCCCAGACTATAATGCACATGGTATTTGAGAAAAAGAGAATTTAACATTCTAGCCCACAAGGAAAAATAATCATTACGAACAGCTACAGTCCATTAATCATTCCCTGAACTAAAGTGGGGAAAGGCTATTTCAGAGGAAAGATTTGAAGGTAAAATTTCACAGGAGATTTTCCGTATTTACCAACTAACCTCCCCTAGAAATGAAAAGTATTTCAGTTCATATCAGGGTAATTAATGGGCTCGAGAAAGCAGTATTTCTAACAAAGGAGATGCTTAAAGTATCTACTGCATTAAGAAGCAAAATGTACTACACAGCATAAAATCGTCTTCTGTGTCCATTTCAGAAATCCAATTTTTCTGAGAGGATAAAAATGCCCAAAGGTCCAGCACCTTAGAAATTAAACACTATCAGCTAAGCATGAAAGGAATCGTGGTAGTGATAGATAAAAAAAACACTATTTCAAAATGACAGCATCTAGCAAAAACTACAGCAACTTAGAAACGGTCACTTCCATGGGGATCAACATTCAACTGCAGTTTCTTGCAACATAGGAAGAGCAAAATCAGGTGGGAAGGAATACTGTCATTCCAACACAAAGGACCATCCGTACAGGCATCATCTATAGTGCTGCAAACAAAGCCCTGGGGGCTGGGACAGGTCAAGACTCAAAAGTCTCTTTCTGGCTTCTAACTTGGGGATAATCTAACAGGGTAGAGGTTTCTCCATCTTGTCTCAGCTGAAACCTCCTTTGTTTTCTATCCCCTGTCCTGAAAAGTCCCATGGGAAAGCACCGAAGCCTGTTCTGGAAAGTCGGGGTTGAAATGTCCCAGGTAACTGTGTGTTAAACTGCTTGCTTGCTTCCCACTGCAGCTGCTGACCAGGACGTTGTTTTTCTGTGTTCTGTCTTGAAAGCCTCTCTGTAACAAGCATTGGTGTCTGCTCCATGAGAGGGTTTCTCTCGGGGCAGTTACCCCAGCTCAATAGAGACTCTCATTTCAAACTTTGGTCCTTCTGAATGGTCTCTGGGTTGCCACCCTGTGACAATAACATCATCTAAATCATATCTCTTGAGGGTTTAAGCGGAAGAAGTATGAAAGAATATGTGTAATTCTTTTTTCAAACTCTACATTACCAGCCACCATTACTGTTGCTGTCAACCCCAGTCTTGCTTGCATTGGATGAAGATGTCTGATAGACAGATTGCTGTGTCCTGTGCACTTCGAGTTCCAAAGATAAGGACATATAACATGAAACTCATGTCACAGACAGTGAGGAATGACACAAAGAAATACTGGTTTGAATAGAATTTCTCCCTGGTTAGAATTTCTCCCTGGTTAGCTTTAGTCTCTCTACTTTATTGCTTGTAACACTTTCATTATAAAAATATTTTCAAATATTTCAAGTATAACATGAACCTAAGAGAAAAGATATAATGAATTATATTTATCTGTCACAATCACAAAGGTCACCACTCTGCTTGTTATAGACTAAACTGCATCTCCCTCCAGTTCAAATATTAAAACTCTAAGCCAGTCCCTTAGAATGTGACTGTTTAGAGACAGGCCCTTTAAAGCAGTAATAAAAGTGAGGCCATTAGTGTGGCCTCTAATCCAATCTGACTGGTATTTTATAAGAAACAAAGATCAATACACGCAGAGAAAATTCCACTGAGTACACCAAAAGAGCATAACTGTCTATAAGCCAAAGAAAGCTGCCTCAGAAACCAGGCATTGGCATTTTAATCTTTGACATTCAGCCTTCAGATTGTTGGAAAGTCGATGGTCCTCTTTTATACCTGCCCTACCAAAGCAATGCTCTAATTCTTATGCCATCTGCTCATTTATTATTGTTTCCTTGGATTCCCAATCACTGTGATGCTTGTGACAATATTGGCTTTTAATTCCTGGGTCTATCCTATGTCTGACCTGAAGAGATGAGAACCATGTTTTAATAGAACGGTCAGCACCTTGAGCTTCCGTGTTACAGAAACAATATTTATTGCATGTGGACCTCATCTGGAGAGCTGGAGGAAAAGGAAGTGTAACTTGTACTCTCCCAAGGAGAAAGAGCACAGGATCTCTTACACTAGAGAAAGAACTCCCATGTTTTCTAATTCTCTCTAGCTCATTATAGAATAGGCCAAATTTACAAAGTTTTCAGGGTGTACCTAAGCTATATATATATATATATATATATATATATATATATATATGTATGTATATATATGTATGTATATATATGTATGTATATATGTATATATACACATATATATGTATGTATATGTATGTATATATACATATATATGTATGTATATATATGTATGTATATATATATATATATATATATATAGCAAAATATATATTTAACTATATACATGAAATTAGAAGTTAGAGTCCCACACCTCAAATATAACTCAATCAATAAATAAACAAGCCTGACAACAGGGACAGGAACCTATTTATGGTTATTGACAGGAGCATACCTGTGCCAGCCTGGATGGGAATGGAACACAAAAGATTTTGGATGGACATAAATATCAAGGTCAGAACCAGCAAAATCAGACCAAAGAATAAATCCAGGAGGGTATAGGCCAGACATACCAACCAAACACACATTCTAACAGCATATGAGATACAGGCTTTTTCTACAAAAGCCCTCCAATGTTGTACCAGAGAATGGCAGGAGATAAGACTTTTAAATTGAGAGCAAAGGAAAAAGCAGGAAATGCTCAGATGTTCAACTCACTTGTGGTCAACATAGAGAAACAGAAACCATCATGAAACTGAAACCTTCACATGAATGAATGAATAAATGAGTAAATGGCCAATCAAAAAAAAAAAAAAAACCCTGAACACAAAGCAACAACAATCAGTATCCCCCAAAAGACAGAAAATAAGTAAGAAGAGAATATCTTAGCCTATAAAGCAGAAAGTGGTAACCAGGTTGAGCTTAGTCAATGGTTGAAAGACAGAGTAGACCTCTAGAGAGGATAAGCTGGCTATAGGTCGTGAGGCAGAGTAGTAGAAATGCAGTAGTACATACATAGAGAAACCCAGTAATCTATAGGCTATCCTTCTTGAAGTATTCAGCTAATTATCCCCAAGGAAGCCAGCAGTCCAGAGAACATCATCCATTAAGTACTCAGCCAAGTACCCATATGGAAGCCAAAGTTCCACAAGGTGCCCTTCTCATGTACCCATCTAGGCATCAGCCTGTGGGCCTTAAGAGACTACCTAAGGCCTGGGATGGGTGGTTGCTCGATAGGCCTGGGCTGCATGGCAAGATCAATGACCAAGGATGACACAGTGGCACGAAGTCTCTGATTCTTCCCAGGCAAAGCAGAAAATCTCATACTACATTGGAGAATGGGTTAGAAAACCAAGAAATCTCTTGACTGAACACTTTGATCAAGATTAAAATAGCAAAATATTTATAAGAAATTTAACTGCATTATAAAATATTGCAGAACACTTAAAGAATTTCAAAAATACTAGTATCCATCTAGGTATAATATGCAATGCCTTGTGTCGCATCAATTGTTGCCAGACAAGTACAGCACCAAAAAGGCACAGGCCATATTGAGATGATAAATTATATTGACGATAAAGTTAGCCACGTGTGGCTGCACTCACCTGTAATGCCAGGATTTGGGAAGCTCAAGGACAGCATTGGCCTTATCAGGAGTTTGTGACCAGTCCAGGGTACAAAAGATTCTGTCTCCAAAACAAAAACTTCAAAATTAGCAACGTCATGAAACCACGTATTATTTTGATCATAACAGCATTATAGATATAATTGTGACCATAGCCCACTGGCTCAGTAAGTTAAAGGAAGGATTAAATAAGTATGCAATATAAAAAGAAGGTCCAGTTTTAGTTTTAAGAGAGAAGTCTGTGATGATAAATGCTTGGTGTAGGACTAACAACAGATTAGACCTTGCAGGGGAAAGATTAATGACGTTGAATACACAAGCAGTTGACACCACCAAAAACAGTAAGGGAAAATCAAAGATTTAGGGTAATCACTGTTAAAAGGATCCAGAATGCAAATGTTCAGGGTGAGATACTCTTGAGAATATCTGTATACATGTAACCTAGCCAACCCTCTTCTTAGCACATACCCTAAGGAGCTAGAATCACCAACTAGGAAAGACAACTCCACTCCCAGGTCGGTCCACTTGTGCATTCACTCACAACACCAAAGATATGGGGAGAACAAAATTTAAAAAGTTGTCCATCAATAGATAGGTAAAGAACCTTTAGAAATAAAAAAAAACAGATATGGGGAAAGATTATTCAGTCTCCACAGGGAAGACAGCCTGCCATCTTCTAGGACATGAGTAGGGTCAGAGGACATTCTAAGAGATAATGCACAATTTCACCTATCGTTGCTGTAGTTACCACAAAGAAGGAAGAATGTTTTAAATGGGAAACGCAAGTCAAAAATGTACAAAGTTACTGATATGTTGGCTGAACAAGCATAAGGAAAGTGTGTGTATCATGAGAACTATGGTTGAAATTATGTTGTACTATAATTTTTTTGGTCAATGGGTTTTAGATGTTCTCATCATAGAAATATAATTTGGCAGGATACAGATATGTTATCTGGCCTAATTATAGTGACTCCTTTATTGCGTTTACTGAAATACACGTAAATCTCAAACATACAGGAAATAGTATTCTAAAATGGTGGTAAATTCAACTTCATGTCTTGCAGGAAAACAGAAAGAGCATTTACAGATTTCTATGAGCAAGCCACAGTGCTGAGTTGAGAATGCTTTTGACCTAAAAATATATATTCCGTAAACTGTTGTATTTCATGAACACAGCTACAAAAATTATTAACAAAGACAGCGATTTAAATGTAGCAGTATGCAAGAAGAAAAATATATCATAATTGGATTGACTTCAGTGAACAAAGTTGGTTCACTGTTAAAAAAACAATGTGAGTTCTAATAGTAAGAGAAAACACATACTACACACACACACACATACACATAAGCATACACATGCATACACACACACAAACACACAAACACACACATCTTGAAGAGATGGACCAGTCATGAAAGTGCTTGCTGAGAAGGCATGAGGACCTACCTGAGTTCCAATCACCAGCCAGCACCCAGATAAATGCTGAATGTGGTGGTTCATGCCTATAAATCTATCACTGAAGGAAGGGCAGAGCAGAAACAGGAATATTGAGAGAATTCATTGATAAGCCAGCCTAGATTAACAGCCTAATGTGTTCCCTGGGTCAGTGAAAGACCTGCCCTCAAAAGTAAAGTAGAGAACAAGTTAGGAAGGCTTTGGTGCCAACCCCTGTCTCTCATATGGAGACACGCACTCACTCACACACACACACACACACACACACACACACACACACACACACACATTCTATGTTCACGATAATAAAGAACTGGTTCAGGCTCTTTTCTTCTCTCTCTCCCCTCTCTCTT
>NW_022196896.1:82121795-82126967 GCF_008632895.1 Mastomys coucha | reverse complement strand
AAACCTTAACACCTATTAATAATTAAAGCGTAAACTGACTGACAATCTAGGAAAAAAGAAGACTCTCTTAAACTAAAAAGGGGCATTAAACCACATAAAATTCACTCTTGTTGTCCAAAGACTCCGTGAGTTTTCTCTGACATCAGAAGCCAGGCAAGGATTGCATTTCCCCCCTCTCTCTCATTGTGTAAAGATGCTGTAGGCAATCTAATAAGGCAAGGGAATGAAATAAAACTGTCTTTACTTGTAAAGAAAATTATTATTTGTGAATGAAAATCCTAAGGAATCTACAATTGGTTTCCTAGAATAAGTTTAACAAGGTTATAGGAAACAAAATCAAACTAAAAAGAGTAATCATGGATAGGAGGGAGAGAGGAGCGAGACAGAATGGCCAAAGTGAACAAATTACAGGACACATGAGTGAAGGCGCCATGATGGGACCCATTCTTTTGAATGCTAGTTTTTAAATCGTATGCTTTAAGAAAATAATCTATCTGTTATCTTTATGCTACCAACAAATAACTAGAAGTTAAATTTGTAAAGAAAGTTATAATTGGTACTAGCTCAAAAAATGGAATAATACATACCTTGATCACAGGACAAAACAAGCCAAGTGGAAGCTTACTTTCTGCTAGCTAGACTTCATATTGATGGGATAAGCTAGATGGGTGGCTGGGAAGAACTGTCATCAACAGCTTTATTTAGCTGTGGATTCTGCATGTAAAATGCCAACTGGCCAGACAAGAGCAGCCCACTAGTGCGACAGTGCTCAAGCCTGTTAGAAGGTGTCTTAGGATTTCACTGCTGTGAACAGACACCAAGACCAAGGCAACTGTTGTAAGGACAACATTTAATGGTGGCTGGCTTACAGATTCAGAGGTCCATTATTATCATGAAGGCAGGAGTGTGGCAGCATCCAGGCAGACATGGTGCAGGAGTTGCTGAGAGTTCTGTATCTTCATCTGAAGGTTGCTAGGAGAAGACTAGCTTCCAAGTGGTTAGGAGGGGGGGTCTCATTGACTACACCCATAGTGACACGCTTCCTCCAACAAGACCACATCTCCTAATAATGACACTCTCTAGGCCAAGCATGTTCAAACCACCACATAAGGATAACTAGCCACTTCCTGATTAGATTTAATGCCCACTCCATGGGAGGTAATTCACGTCCGATACTGTATACCTGGTTAAAAGCCATAGCTAGGAAGGTCATAGCCTCCTGGTAGAGAAGCTACAGCTGTCATTTTGTTAAGTGGATAAAATATACATATCAAATTGTCTTCCAAATAATTGTTTAGATGTTTAGATAATTCTAAATAAATCTAAACAAATGTTTTATTCTCATAAAACAGTAGTGTTATCAGCTTTGGCCAGAAAACTCCTTTTTGCAGGGGTCAGCAGTGCCTGCGAGTGTAACTGTGCAAAGTACAGAGAATACATCACTTTTGAATACCAAGCCATAATATGCTTGATTCAGAGAGCTCCACAGATGAAAGGGTGAGAAGCATTCAGGAGCTGAAGGGAGAGATGGGGTTGTTGTGCTCTTGAACTTGCAGAAGCTGTCATTATCTGGATAGGATCTCCATGAGATTTGGGACTGACAATATCTTCTCATGGAAAGGAGGATTCATAGGGCCCTACCATCCTTTAGGATTTACATGCAAACAATTCATTGTTATTTTGGTTAGTGAAGGAAACAGACTTTTCTTCAGTGGGGTAGCCAGTAGAAATACACTCAGGTACTCACATAAAATCCTGAGCGTAAATACTGATTGCATTTTTCTTCATAATTGCAAAGAAACGAGTCCTATGTATGCAAAGAAATGAGTACACTAAGAAATGAGTCCTATGTATGCAAAGAAATGAGTACCCTCAAAAAGCCGCTGAGTTTACACACTGTGGTAAATCCATGCAATGGGTTTTTAGGCAGCAACAAAAAAGATTGAATAGTCAACACCACAACATACATGAATCAAAATCCGTACACAGAGCTAAATAAGGCTGACAGAATATTCCATACTGAGTGCCTCAGGTTATATAATGTTGTAGGATATGGCAAACAATCTATAGTGAAAAAGAGGAAATCAGATGTTGCTGAAGATGGGTGATACACCAGAGGAAAAGTTACAAGAGTAGACAAGAAGAGGGATGTTGCATCTGCTCATTATTGTGACTGTGGTGTTGGTTTCATCAAACCTCAGGTGTATAGCTCATTACATATCAACTATAAAACAATAAAGTTATTAAAATCCAAATTGTTGTGAATTCATTACCCATAATCCTCCACAGGACTCTGCTTTCACCTTTCCTGATAGGAAGGAGCTAAATCATAAAGAGCCTGGACAGTAGCAGCTGGGGCTTCAGTCTTTAATCCCAAATACTCCTAGCTTGCTTAGACAGATAAAACCTCCCTTCCCAGAACTCTTACAGCTGGCAGAACCAGAGCCACAGGCAACTCCAGGAATGGGCAGTCAGTGCTTGCCATTTGCCTTCCCAGACAGTCTCTCAGAATTCCCAAGGGAAGCCTCAGCAACTCTACTGTTTATTTTAAGCATCCAGAGAAGCATCGCTCTTTCAAATAATAGCGCCTGTCAATGCTGTAGGTCAAGTGCTGTGAAAGCAAATACTGAGGTGGAATTGGATATGTCATGCTTCTTAAGGACTTACCTGGGAAAGGGGAGTGACAGGGCCATAACTGGACAGACTGTGGTCAAAGGCCCCAAAGCCGGGCCACCTTGGAGGGAATTTGAAAGTGTCCTGATGGCTGCTAGTATGTCTACCTGCCACACTTTGTCACTGGATATCAGTACTTAAGAAAGGCTGTGGAGCTGGTAGTTACCTTTTACATCTGAGAATGATCCCTAAAAAAAAAGGCTAATGGCTAGGTGCTATTTTGCTCATCACCTGATCCATGCATAGTCAAGTTGGCTTAAAATCAAGCTCACTGGTCATTAAAATTCACGGGCCAAAAGAATAAGGATGCCAACTATAAACATGGTCTCTTGGCTAGTTTTTTAAGTGGAAAATGAAAAATATAAGAAAATAAATGGAGGTGCTGGAGAGATGGCTCAGCACTTAAGAGCACTGGCTGCTCTTCTAGGGGACCTGGGTTCAATTCCCAGCACTTACATGGCAGCTCACAATTGTGTATAATCCTAGCCCCAGGGGACCTGGTACTCTTACACAGATACACACATGTAGGCAAACTACCAGTGCACATGAAATGAAAATAAATAATAAAAATTTTAAAAGTCAGCTGCACTAACAAAGAAGAAAAGAAATGGAGTCCCCCTAATTAGAAACAGATATGCTTCTCTTATTTCTCTTCTGTACCTCTTCTGTGCCCAAGGATCCCATGCCTTTTCACCTCCTTGGGTTGAGGTTTGTTGGTAGGTTTCAGAGCCAGCTAGTTGAGAGAGAGAGAGAGAGAGAGAGAGAGAGAGAGAGAGAGAGAGAGAGGAAGGAAGGAAGGAAGGAAGGAAGGAAGGGCACATGTTGGACCTACCAGGAAAAAATACCATACTCAGAAAGAGCAAAGACTGTGCGTTAATGACAGGTGTTGCTGTCTGGTTGTAGGAAAGTAGACAGGTGTAATGTAGAAAGAAAAGGACTGAAGAGAACGAGCCAGCATGGGGCTGAGGATCCTATTTATAGTGCTAGGAACTTACACTAGCTATTGGCAGACAGCAGGAGGAGCGTGGGCTGTCAGGGCTGTGATTAACAGAAGAATCTCAAGGAGCCATTGCTGCTATAGTATGATCTTGTCAAATATCAAGAGCAAGAGTTTCATATGCTTCGGAATCCAGAATAGAAACGGGTGACTCCTGATTCCAAGTCAGTTTTCTCAAAGATGAATCGCAGGCAGATGCTTTGCTCTCTAACAGTGTTTGCAGGGTGTGGGAAAAAATAATGAATCAGAATTCATAGAGTGTTCCAAATGTCCGCCCATGTATAGCCAGTGCCTTCCTATTAATGAAGGCACACCTGTCTAAGTTTCATGTATGGAGTCAGGGAAAATAGTAGATATTTCTGACAATGGGTAACACAGTAAAAATTGGCACCATAGGTGGGCCTTCAGCATTTTTTGTCCTTATTGTCTCCTCCCAGCCTCCCAGGGCCTTTACCCCTGGTAGCATGAGCTATCTTTCCCTTTGTCCTTTCTCACCTATCTATCCACCATCCCCTTTCTAACACACCAACATGTCCTCTCCTCTTGTAGGACTGTAAAATTGTGGGACTCTTTACTAACCCTCAATTACACACACTTACTGTAATATGTATGCTTCTTTTAGCAGCACTTGGATTGGTTTTTAAAACAAAAACAAAACCAACAAGACAATTTCCTATCTGTTGGTGGAAGCAACACGTCTAAGTTGCTTGGGAGTCTTCAGGGAGTCTCAGGTCACACTGTCAGCAATGACAATGTCTGGGTGTCAGGATAGCTCAGAACAGAACCCATCTCTGATGTCCATATCAAGGTCAGTATTTTCTTTCTGTGATTCTCTTCTTGCTTCAATGTTTAATCCCCTCTAAACACATCGAGGGGGCAGTGGCTATAGGGATAAAGGCTGTGTTTCCTGTACCTTCAATTAGGCCTTGATAAAGATAATCCCCTATTAATGCATAAATCAACTATAAAATCTGACAGGGGCCTAGGAGATGGCTCGGCAGGTATGAATACTTCTTGAGCAAGTATGAGGATCAGCTTTCAAATACTCATCACTGATATAAAAAGCCAGGTGAACTCTCACACAAGCACACATAACTCCATTGCTGTGGAGGAGTGGAGACAGGAGGATCCCTGAGACTTTCTGGCCACCAGTCTAGCTCCAAGTTCAATTAAAGACCCTGTCTCAAGGGAATAAGGCAGAGGGAGACAGGTCAAACTCCTGATATCCTCCTCTTGCTTCTATATGTGCACAGTCACACACACATAAGCATTCATTCAGATACACATGCACACCTACAGACAGATATACAAGGATTAACATCTAAAATGTATAAAGAACTCAAAAACTAGACAGCAAGAAAACAATTCAGATCAAAAGAGGGAAGACCCAGGGAACAAATGCAGAAGTACAAATGGCCAATTAATATTTTATAATGTGTGCTCGCTTCGGCAGCACATATACTAAAATTGGAACGATACAGAGAAGATTAGCATGGCCCCTG